>NC_090839.1:40623025-40923650 GCF_028021215.1 Eschrichtius robustus
TTCTCTATTGATTGACAGAAGAATGCTAAATGATGTTGACAAATGATAAAGCACATAAAATAGCCACACTCAAATTTGAAAACTGTTGCTGTGCAAGTGTATTAGTCTGGTCAGACTTCCATAACAAAATACTCAGATTGGCTGGCTTAAACAACAGACATTTATTTTCTCATGGTTCTGGAGGCTGGAAGGCCAAGTTCAAGGTGCCAGCAGCACAGGTTTCTTGTGAGGACTCTTTTTCTTCCTCAAAGATGGATGTCATTACCTTGCCTTTCCTCTGTGTGTGCACTGCTATTGTCTCTCCCTCTTCTTATAAGGGCACCGGTTCTATTGGATTAGAGCCCCACTCTTATGGCCTCATTTAAACTTAATTACTTAAAGATCCTATCTCCAAATATAGTCACACTGAGAGTTAGGGCTCCAACACAGGGATTGGGGGAGGTACAATTCAGTCCATAAAAATGGGGCTCACTATCAATGTCAGCACAGAAATCTCTAACATCTTAGACAATCAACTACATAAATTGCCCAAGATTCTTGGGCCCAGATCCTTGAGAATGAAAATTTTTAATCAACATTGTTTATCCAAAAGATTAGCCTCTCTCATGTACCAGCATGATTTCAGTTGGAATAGTAATATCTTGCTGGTTAATTTGTTGTGTAATTCTGTACTATTGTATCCTTCGAGAAATAGTTTAATTTATATTTAGACATAATTAGTTTTCTTCTTCATCATCCAATTCTTAAAATTCACTCAAAATGTTCCAATATTGACTACCCTTCCCCTGGAATGCCAGCTTCAGCAATGCTTTTTTCTTTAAAATGGAAGCTCACATAAGCAATTATCAACATCTCAGCTTTTGAAAGAAACTTTCTTTGCCCAACTTGGGTAAATGAATAGAAAGCAATTGTTACTTCAGCTACAGTACACTAAATTATCACAGTAATAGCTTATGAGTCAGGTTTATTTTGCACTCTTTTGAGCCCTTTTCCTGCAGAAAAATTTCCATCCTCCCAGTTTTCTCATTGTGATTTTGTAGGACCAAAAAACACAGTAACAGTAGAAGTTCTTTTTGAATTTCTTTGCCTTTTTCCTTTGATGTTTGTTGTTGTTGTTGATGTTTATGGGCCTTCTTTGCTCACTCTACATGGGTATCCAGACACTTTGAAGGTGCAAGTAAGAAGCGTACTTCTACAGGTGCATGAGAGATGATGTCCTGGAATGATCATAACATTTTGGGTGAAGAAGATTTGAGTTCTGATTCTGGCTCTGCCAAATACTAAGTGTGCACCCCTGGGAAAGCTGCTTATCTTTTTACGTCTTACTTTTCTCATCTACTAAGTGTAGAGGTTAAAAGCAGTCTTAAAGAATTGCTGTAAACACCACAGATTTAAAAATATACTAGACAGAGACCTTCAAGATGGTGGAGGAGTAAGACATGGAGATCACCTTCCTCCCCACAAATACATCAAAAATACAGCTACATGTGGAACAATTCCTACAGACACCTAGTGAATGCTGGCGGAAGACCTCAGAATTCCCGAAAGTCAAGAAAATCCCCATGTACCTGGGTAGAGCAAAAGGAAAAAGAAAAAAAGAGACAAAAGAATAGGGACAGGATCTGTACATCTTAGGGAGGGAGCTGTGAAGGAGGAAAAGTTTCCACACACTAGGAAGCCCCTTCACTGGTGGGGACGGGGGCGGGGCAGAGGGAAGCTTTGGAGCCACAGAGGAGAGTGCAGCAACAGGGGTACAGAGGGCAAAGCACAGAGATTCCCTCACAGAGGATCAGTGCTGACCAGCCCTCACCAGCCTGAGATGCTTGTCTGCTCATGCGCTGGGACGGGTGGGGGCTGGGAGCTGAGGCTCAGGTTTCAGAGGTCAGACCCCAGGGAGAGGACTGGGGCTGGCCACGTGAAGACAGCCTGAAGGGGGCTAGTGTGCCACAGCTAGCCGGGAGGGAGCCCGGGAAAAAGTCTGGACCTGCCGGAGAGGCAAGAGACCATTGCATTGGGGTACATGAGGAGAGGGGATTCCTGTTCTGTGTGCCCACAGATGACAGAGCACTACCTAAGTGAGCTCCAGAGACAGGCAAGAACTGTGGCTATCATCTTGGACCCTAGAGATGGGCATGGACAGCTAACACTGCTCCCGCTGCCACCAAGAATCCTGTGTGCAAGTGAAGGTCACTACCCACACCCTCCACACCCTGGGAGCCTGTGCAGCATGCCATGGCCAGGATCCCATGATCCAGGAACAACTTCCCCAGGAGAACACACGGCATGCTTCAGGCTGTTGCAACGTCATGCTGGCCTCTGCGACGACAGGCTCACCTTGCATTCCAATTATGACTATGGTACCCCTCCCTCTCCCCGGCATCAGTGAGCAAGAGAGCCCTAATAAGCCGCCGCTTTAAACCCCTCCTGTCTGGGCAGGGAACAGATCTCTGAGGGTGGCCTACACACAGAGGCAGGGCCAAAACCAAAGCTGAACCCTAGGAGCTGTGCAAACAAAGAAGAGAAAGGGAAGTTTCTCCATGCAGCCTCAGGAGCAGTGCATTAAATCCCCACAATCAACTTGATAAACCCTGCATCTGTGGAATACCTGAATAGACAACGAATGTTCCCCAAATTGAGGCGATGGACTTTGGGAGCAACTGTAGATTTGGGGTTTGCTTTCTATGTCTGATTTGTCTTTCGTCTTATGTTTATCTTAGTTTAGTTTTACTGCTTGTTATCATTGGTGGATTTGTTTATTGGTTTGATTGCTCTCTTCCTTTCTTTTTTTTCTTTTTGCGGGGGTGTGTGTGTATGCTTCTTTGGAGATGTTTCTGTTTAGTATTTCTTTTACCATTTGTTTTTGGATGCGTTTGTTTTTTCTTCCTTTTCTTCCAACCCGTGCGGCTGGCAGGGTCTTGGTGCTCTGGCTGGGTAACAGGCCTGAGCCTCTGAGGTGGGAGAGCCGAGTCCAGGACACTGGAACACTAGAGACCTCCCGGCCCCACATAATATTAATTGGTGAGCGTTCTCCCAGAGATCTCTGTCTCAACACTAAGACCCAGCTCCACCCAACGGCCAGCAAGCTCCAGTGCTGGATGCCCCATGCCAAACAACTAGCAAGACAGGAACACAAACCCACCCATGAGCAGAAAGGCTGCCTAAAGTCATACTAAGTTAACAGACACCCCAAAACACAACTCTGGACGTGGCCCTGCCCGCCAGAAGGACAAGATCCAGCCCTACACACCAGAACACAGGCACTAGTCCCCCCAACCAGGAAGCGTACACAAGCCACTGAACCAACCTCACCCACTGGGGCCAGACACCAAAAATAACAGGAACTAAAAACCTGCATCCTGCAAAAAGGAGACCCCAAACACAGTAAGTTAAACAAAACGAGAAGACAGAGAAATATGCAGCAGATGAAGGAGCAAGGTAAAAACCCACCAGAACAAACAAATGAAGAGGAAATAGGTAGTCTACTTGAAAAAGAATTCAGAGTAATGATAGTAAAGATGATCCAAAATCTCAGAAATAGAATGGAAAAAATACAAGAAACATTTAACAAGGACCTAGAAGAACTAAAGAACAAACAAACAACGACAAACAACACAAAAAATGAAATTAAAAATTCTCTAGAAGGAATCAATAGCAGAATAACTGAGGCACCCGGGTGGGGGTGTGTGTGGGTAGTGACCTGCGCTTCCACACAGGATTCTTGGTGGCAGCGGGAGCAGTGTTAACTGTCCATGCCCAAGAACGGATAAGTGACCTGGAAGAGAGAATAGTGGAAATAAATGCTGCAGAGCAGAATAAAGAAAAAAAGAAGGAAAATAATTGAAGACAGTCTCAGAGACCTCTGGGACAACATTAAATGCACCGACATTCAAATTATAGGGGTCTCAGAAGCAGAAGAGAAAAAGAAAGGGTCTGAGAAGATATTTGAAGAGATTATAGTGTAAAACTCCCCTAACATGGGAAAGGAAATAGTCAATCAAGTCCAGGAAGTGCAGAGAGTCCCATACAGGATAAATCCAAGGAGAAACATGCCAACACACATATTAATCAAACTATCAAAAATTAAATATAAAGAAAATATATTAAAAGTAGTAAGAAAAAAGCAACAAATACCATACAAGGGATCCCCCATAAGGTTAACAGCTGATCTTTCAGCAGAAACTTCACAAGCCAGAAGGGAGTGGCAGGACATATTTAAAGTGATGAAAGGGAAAAATCTACAACCAAGATTACTCTACCCAGCAAGGATCTCATTCAGATTCGATGGAGAAATTAAAACCTTTACAGACAAGCAAAAGCTAAGAGAATTCAGCACCACCAAACCAGCCTCACAACAAATGCTAAACGAACTTCCCTAGGCAGGAAACACAAGAGAAGGGAAAGACCTACAAAAACGAACACAAAACAATTAAGAAAATGGCAATAGGAACATACATATCGATAATTACCTTAAATGTAAATGGATTAAATGCTCCAACCAAAAGACACAGCCTGGCTGAATGGATACAAAAACAAGACACGTATACATGTTGTCTACAAGAGACCCACTTCCGACCTAGGGACACATACAGACTGAAAGAGAGGGGATGGAAAAAGATATCCCATGCAAATAGAAATCAAAAGAAAACTGGAGTAGCAATTCTCATATCAGACAAAATAGATTTTAAAATGAAGACTATTACCAGAGATAAAGGACACTACATGATGACCAAGGGATCAAGCCAAGAAGAAGATACAACAATTGTAAATATTTACGCACCCAACATAGGAGCACCTCAGTATATAAGGCAAATGCTAACAGTCATAAAAGGGGAAATCGACAGTAACACAATCATAGTAGGGGACTTTAAGACCCCACTTTCACCAATGGACAGATCATCCAAAATGAAAATAAATAAGGAAACACAAGCTTTAAATGATATATTAAACAAGGTGGACTTAATTGATATTCATAGGACATTCCATCCAAAAACAACAGAATACACTTTCTTCTCAACTGCTCATGGAACATTCTCCAGGATAGATCACACCTTTGGTCACAAATCAAGCCTTGGTAAATTTAAGAAAATTGAAATCGTATCAAGTATCTTTTCCGACCACAACGCTATGAGATTAGAAATGAATTACAGGAAAAAATCTAAAAAATACAAACAAATGGAGGTTAAACAATACACTACTTAATAACCAAGAGATCACTGAAGAAATCAAAGAGGAAATCAAAAAATACCTAGAAACAAATGACAATGAAAACACGATGACCCAAAACCTATGGGATGCAGCAAAAGCAGTTCTAAGAGGGAAGTTTATAGCTATACAGTCCTACCTCAAGAAAAAAGAAAAATCTCAAAGAAACACCCTAAAGCAGTTAGAGAAAGAAGAACGAAAAAACCCAAAGTTAGCAAAAGGAAAGAAATAAAGATCAGATCAGAAATAAATGAAAAAGAAATGAAGGAAATGATAGTAAAGATCAATAAAATGAAAAGCTGGTTCTTTGAGAAGATAAGCAAAATTGATAAAACATTAGCCAGACTCATCAAGAAAAAAAGGGAGAAGACTCAAATCAACAGAATTAGAAATGAAAAAGGAGAAGTAATAACTGACACTGTAGAAATACAAAGGATCATGAGAGATTACTACAAGCAACTCTGCCAATAAAATGGACAATCTGGAAGAAATGGGGGGGAGGAGAGAAGATGGCGGAAGAGTAAGACGCGGAGAACACCTTCCTTCCCACAGATACAGTAGAAATACATCTACACGTGGAACTGCTCCTACAGAACACCCACTGAACGCTGGCAGAAAACGTCCGACCTCCAAAAAGGCAAGAAACTCCCCCCGTACTTGGGTAGGGCAAAAGAAAAAAGAAATAACAGAGACAAAAGAATAGGGACGGCACCTGCACCAGTGGGAGGGAGCTGTGAAGGAGGAAAGATTTCCACGCACTAGGAAGCCCCTTCGCGGGCAGAGACTGTGGGTGGCAGAGGGGGGAAGCTTCGGAGCCACGGAGGAGAGCGCAGCCACAGGGGTGCGGAGGGCAAAGCGGAGAGGCTCCCGCACGGAGGAGCGGTGCCGACCAGCACTCACCAGCCCGAGAGGCTTGTCTGCTCCCCCGCCGGGGCGCGCGGGGCTGGGAGCTGAGGCTCGGGCTTCGGTCGGATCGCAGGGAGAGGACAGGGATTGGCGGCGTGAACACAGCCTGAAGGGGTTAGTGCACCACAGCTAGCCGGGAGGGAGTCCGAGAAAAAGTCTGCAGCTGCCGAAGAGGCAAGAGACTTTTTCTTCCCTCTTTGTTTCCTGGTGCGCGAGGAGAGGGGATTCAGAGCGCCGCCTAAACGAACTTCAGAGACGGGCGCGAGCCGCAGCTAACAGTGCAGATCCCACAGCAACAGGGGCGCAGAGGAAAAAGCGGAGAGACTCACGCACAGAGGCTAGGCGCCGAGCAGCGCTCACCAGCCCGAGAGGCTTGTCTGCTCCCCCGCCGGGGCAGGCGGGGCTGGGAGCTGAGGCTCGGGCTTCGGTCGGATCGGATCGCAGGGAGAGGACTGGGCCTGGCGGCGTGAACACAGCCTGAAGGGGTTAGCGCACCACAGCTGGCTGGGAGGGAGACCGGGAAAAAGTCTGCAGCTGCCGAAGAGGCAAGGGACTTTTTCTTGCCTCTTTGTTTCGCTGCGCGCAAGGAGAGGGAATTCAGAGCGCCGCCTAAACGAACTCCAGAGAAAGGCGCGAGCCGCGGCGATCAGCGCGGACCCCAGAGACGGGCGTGAGACGCTGGGGCTGCTGCTGCCGCCTCCAAAAAGCCTGTGTGTGAGCACAGGTCACTCTCCACACCGCCCCTCCCAGGAGCCGGTGCAGCCCACCACTGCCAGGGTCCCGTGATCCCCGGACAAATTCCCCGGGAGAACGCACTGCGCGCCTCAGGCTGGTGCAACGTCACGCCGGCCTCTGCTGCCGCAGGCTCGCCCGCCTCCTCCGTACCCCTCCCTCCCCGCGGCCTGAGTGAGCCAGCACCCCCGAAGCAGCTGCTCCTTTAACCCCGTTCTGTCTGGGCGGGGAATAGACGCCCTCAGGCGACCTACACGCAGAGGTGGGTCCAAATCCAAAGCTGAACCCCAGGAGCTGTGTGAACAGGGAAGAGAAGGGGAAATCTCTCCCAGCAGCCTCAGAAGCAGCGGATTAAAACTCCACAAACAACTTGACGTGCCTGCATCTGTTGAATACCTGAATAGACAACGAATCATCCCAAATTCAGGAGGTGGACTTTGGGAGCAGGATATATTAATTTTTCCCCTGTTCCTTTTTTTTTTTTGTGAGTGTATATGTATATGCTTCTGGGTGAGATTTTGTCTGTATAGCTTTGCTTTACAATAGCTTTATTTTACTTCACTATATTATAGCCTCTTTCTTTCTTTCTTTCTTTCTTTCTATTTTTTCTCCCTTTTACTCTGAGCCGTGTGGACGAAAGGCTCTTGGTGCTCCAGCCAGGCATCAGGGCCGTGCCTCTGAGGTGGGAGAGCCAACTTCAGGACACTGGTCCACAAGAGACCTCCCAGCTCCACGTAATACCAAACGGTAAAAATCTCTCAGAGATCTCCATCTCAACATCAAGACCCAGCATCACTCAATGACCAGCAAGCTACAGTGCTGAACACCCTATGCCAAACAACTAGCAAGACAGGAACACAGCCCCATCCATTAGCAGAGAGGCTGCCTAAAATCATAATAAGGCCACAGACACCCCAAAATACACCACCAGACGTGGACGTGCCCACCAGAAAGACAAGATCCAGCCTCATCCACCAGAGCTCAGGCACTAGTTCCCTACACCAGGAAGCCTACACAACCCACTGAACCAACCTTAGCTACTGGGGACAGATACCAAAAACAACGGGAACTACAAACCTGCAGCCTGTGAAAAGGAGACCCCAAACACAGTAAGATAAGCAAAATGAGACGACAGAAAAACACACAGCAGATGAAGGAGCAGGGTCAAAACACTCCAGATTTAACAAATGAAGAGGAAATAGGTAGTCTACCTGAAAAAGAATTCAGAATAATGATAGTAAGGATGATCCAAAATCTTGGAAATAGAATAGACAAAATGCAAGAAACATTTAACAAGGATGTAGAAGAACTAAAGAGGAACCAAGCAATGATGAAAAACACAATAAATGGAAGAAATGGACAAATTCTTAGAAAGGTATAACCTTCTAAGACTGAACCAGGAAGAAATAGAAAATATGAACAGACCAATCACAAGTAATGAAATTGAAACTGTGATTAAAAATCTTGCAACAAACAAAAGTCCAGGACCAGATATCTTCACAGGTGAATTCTATCAAACATTTAGAGAAGAGCTAACACCCATCCTTCTCAAACTCTTCCAAAAAATTGCGGAGGAAGGAACACTCCCAAACTCATTCTAGGAGGCAACCATCACCCTGCTACCAAAACCAGACAAAGATACTACAAAAAAAGAAAATTACAGACCAATATCACTCATGAATATACATGCAAAAATCCTCAACAAAATACTAGCAAACAGAATCCAACAACACATTAAAAGGATCATACACCATGATCAAGTGGGATTTAATCCAGGGATGCAAGGATTCTTCAATATACTCAAATCAATCAGTGTGATACACCATATTAACAAATTGAAGAATAAAAACCATATGATCATCTCAATAGATGCAGTAAAACTTATGACAAAATTCAACACTCATTTATGATAAAAACTCTCCAGAAAGTGGGCACAGAGGGAACCTACCTCAACATAATAAAGGTGATATATGACAAACCCACAGCCAGCATTGTTCTCAATGGTGAAAAACTGAAACCATTTACTCTAAGATCAGGAACAAGACCAGGTTGCCCATTCTCACCACTATTATTCAATATAGTCTTGGAAGTTTTAGCCACAGCAATCAGAGAAGAAAAAGAAAAAAAAGGAATCCAAATCGGAAAAGAAGTAAAACTGTCACTGTTTGCAGATGACATGATACTATACATAGAGAATCCTAAAGATGCCACCAGAAAACTACTAGAGCTAGTCAATGAATTTGGTAAAGTTGAAGGATACAAAATTAATGCACAGAAATCTCTTGCATTCCTATACACTAATGATGAAAAATATGAAAGAGAAATTAAGGAAACACTGCCACTTACCACTGCAACAAAAAGAATAAAATACCTAGGAATAAACCTACCTAAGGAGACAAAAGATCTGTATGCAGGAAACTATAAGACACTGATGAAAGAAATTAAAGATGATACAAACAGATGGAGATACAAACCATATTCTTGGATTGGAAGAATCAACATTGTGAAAATGACTATACTACCCAAAGCAATCTACAGATTCAATGCAATCCCTATCAAACTACCAATGGCATTTTTCACAGAACTAGAACAAAAAACTTTACAATTTGTATGGAAACACAAAAGACTCCAAATAGCCAAAGCAATCTTGAGAAAGAAAAATGAAGGTGGAGGAATCAGGCTCCCTGATTTCAGACTATACGACAAAGCTACAGTAATCAAGACAGAATGGTACTGGCACAAAAACAAATATAGATCAATGGAACAGGATATATAGCCCAGAGATAAACCCATGCACATATGGTCACCTTATCTTTGATAAAGGAGGCAAGACTATACAGTGGAGAAAAGACAACCTCTTCAATAAGTGGTGCTGGGAAAACTGGACAGCTACATCTAAAAGAATGAAATTAGAACACTCCCTAACACCATACACAAAAATAAACTCAAAATGGATTAAAGACCTAAATGTGAGGCCAGACACTGTAAAACTCTTACAGGAAAACATAGGAAGAACACTCTATGACAGAAATCACAGCAAGATCCTTTTAGACCCACCTCCTAGAGAAATGGAAATAAAAACAAAAATAAACAAATGGGACCTAATGAAACTTAAAAGCTTTTACACAGCAAAGGAAACCATAAACAAGGCAAAAAGACAACCCTCAGAATGGGAGAAAATATTTGCAAAGGAAGCAACAGATAAAGGATTAATCTCCAAAGTATACAAGAAGCTCATGCAGCTCAATATCAAAAAAACCAAACAACCCAATCCAAATATGGGTAGAAGACCTAAATAGACATTTCTCCAAAGAAGACATACAGATTGTCAACAAACACATGAAAGGATGCTCAACATCACTAATCTTTAGAGAAATGCAAATCGAAACCACAATGAGGTATTACCTCACACCAGTCAGAATGGCCATCATCAAAAAATCTCCAAACAATAAATGCTGGAAAGGGTGTAGAGAGGGAACCCTCTTGCACTGTTAGTGGGAATGTAAATTGATGCAGCCACTATGGAGAACAGCATGGACGTTCCTTTAAAAAGTATAAATAGAACTACCCAGAAATCTCACTACTGGGCATATACCCAGAGAAAACCATAATTCAAAAAGAGACATGTACCACAGTGTTCACTGCAGCTATACTTACAATAGCCAGGACATGGAAGCAACCTAAGTGTCCATCGACAGATGAATGGATAAAGAAGATGTGGCACATATATACAATGGAATATTACTCAGCCATAAAAAGAAATGAAATTGAGTTATTTGTAGTGAGGTGGATGGACCTAGAGTCTGTCATACAGAGTGAAGTAAGTCAGAAAGAGAAAAACAAGTATCGTATGTTAACACATATATATGGAATCTAAAAAAAATGGTTCTGATCAACCTAGGGACAGGATAGGAATAAAGACGCAGAAGTAGAGACATGGACTTGAGGACACGGGGTGGGGGGAAGGGTAAGCTGGGATGAAGTGTGAGAGTAGCAGTGACATATATACACTACCAAATGTAAAATAGATAGCTAGTGGGAAGCAGCTGCTTTGCACAGGGAGATCATCTCGGTGTTTTGTGACCACCTAGAGGGGTGGGATAGGGAGGATGGGAGGGAGACGCAAGAGGGAGGGGATACGGGGATATGTGTATACATATAGCTGATTCACTTTGTTATACAGCAGAAACTAGCACACCATTGTAAAGCAATTATACTCCAATAAAGATGTTAAAAAATATATATACTAAAAAAATAATTATATATATATATATATATATATATATATATATATATATATACACACTACAGTGTTGGGCATATAGTAGGGGTGTTTTCAATCATCATAAGTGTGTAGATATTAAAGCAGTCATATTCTTAGCAATAATTCAGATTTCCCTGGTTGGAGCATGATGGTAGGTCAAGTTCCTCCCCTGAGCCTCAAATAGTTATTTCCAGAACTCCTTAGGAGTGGACCTCACTTGAATTCACACACCACCCCTTGCTGTCTTCCCTGATAATCCCCCTGGTTGATGGCCTCCATCTGAGAAGCAGCTGCCGCCATTCTCTGTAGTGCAGTGACTACTGTAGCAGCTGAGCTGCTTCCTTGAGCTTCCAAAGCTTCCAATCATGGATCCACGCAGCCTTCCCTGGAGCACCTGAAGCCTACAGAGGGAAGGGAAAATTCCTTCCAAACCTGGGTACCTGGGCACCTATGCAGGGCACCTGGGTCAAAAGAATATCTTGGCCTGTCCCCTTTTCTCTAGCTATCCTTAAACAAACAAACAAACAAAAAAAAAACATAGCTTTTGCCTCTCTCCAAACAAAAATAAAATGAAAACACATTATTCAAATTTGGATCCTGGCACCATTTTCTCAGATTTGTCTCTTCCTGTCTAAATTCCAGTGTCATCCAAAAGCAGGTCTTTCCTTTTTTCACTGATAAATATAGATACCTAGCCTTGTCTTATTGCATCTTTAAGACTACTGGATCTACCGTCCATAGATTTTAGGTCAATATGCCATGGATTATCTAAAGCTTTTGTAATTTCAGGTAACTTTTTATTCTTTTAAACGTTAAGACATTCTGTTTCTACACTGTGCTCCAAAAGGTGTTTTCCCTCACAGGGATCATGCTACCCAGTTCAAATATTTCTGTCCTATATAGAATGGGGAGTTGTTTTCCATTTATAAGGTGTAAGTAAAATAACCTAATTCAGGAGGCTTCTAATTTCCTTCTATCTATCTCACTTCTAATCAACATGAGAGCCCTTCAGCAGCTTGACCATGGACAGCTACAATCCTTAGAAATAGGGTTTAGAAAGAAAAAGAGAAATAGTATTTTTAAATACTATTTAAATACAATTAGGTTTTTAAGAGTAGAATAACGTTTTTATTTAAAAAGGGTAAATTGAAGAATGGAGACACATTCAGTATGATTTAGTACCTTTGTCATCACACTGAATTTCTTTCCAGTCACTGCCCACACTGACCCTAGTTTTACTCCCAGGCTTGAGTAGAAGCTATCCATCTGCGTTGCTATCTTGGGGTTTGAAACTCTCAGCACTGGTTATTAGCTATTGTGTTAAATCTTTGAAAATATATCTTAAATGTGTTCCTCAGTTATCAGTGGCTTCATAGAGTTGCAGCTTCAAACAGTCTGTTATTCACTGTGCTCCAACAAACACTGAAGCAGAAGAGAGAAGCTGCTCTTGCAGAGGGCAGGAGAATAACAGTCATAACAGCTAGCTCATAATACTTACAATGTATGCTCCAAACTCTTCTGAGCACTTTATATTCATTAAGTCATTTATTGAGTAAGCACAGGGATGCTCAATAAACAGCATAGCTGTTTACTCTGAGATACCTGAGTTTGATTAAGACTATCCACCTGAAATGGTGAAGCATGCACCTCAGTGAACCCACTGCTCCACAAACAATGAAAATACAAGCAAAACGATCAGATTCAACCATTTGATAACTCTGGAGTTTAACCAAAGGCCCAGAACAAAATAGCTATTCAAAAAATATCTATTCAAGAAAAACTACTGAATCTCATTAAAAACCAGTGAAGTCTGAGTCATTTTCACGTGGGAATATTCCCATCCCCCTCCCTCCGAAGCTGAGGGATGAGGTGGCCATGGAATGCCTGCAGCTTCAATAGGACACTGGTCTTTTTGGAGCTCCAGTAAAAGCTCCATCTCCGGAGGACAATCAATTTTTTGATCAAATTAGCAGCTCCCTGGAAAATCCCCATGCCCAGGTTGTTGTTTCTATTTGATTTGACTTGAAGCTTAGGTGAATCAGGTGAAAAAGTCCTATCCCCAAGGCATTAGTGAAAAGAACAGCAATCTACTGCTAACACTTAACATCACAGCTGCCTAAGGCTGTATGCTTCAGTTGAGACCAACAAGAACCTCACCAAAAAGCAAAAGGAAGATTTGGAGAACTAGATGACCATAGGGAGCTTTGAAAAGCTCTGACATATTCCCGAGGATCTAGAAGATTGTTCAAATGTGCAGGGCTATGCCCATGACCAGGGATGTCCCCGAGCCCAGGAAAGACCTGAGTAAGGAGAAAGCCCAGTCATTCAGTTCTGACTGACCCTGAAGTCCTAAGCAAGCAGGAGGTGAAAGATAAGGCCAACTCCTATAATGCCTGAGGGTTGAAGGTATGCTTCAAACAGAACCTCGTGCAAAAGGTGGGAAGATGTACTGTCTCAGGGCAATTAAGGAAATCTGAACCATCAGGATCCATGCAACCACTAAAGTATACTGACACAGGGTGAACCCTAGGTCCCAGTCTTAAAAATAAAAACAAGAATTTTTTTTTTTTTTAAAGCTAGCAGAGAACGTAGAGAACACACTGTAGAGAATATAGAATCTACAGATTAAGTCTAGGGAAGTTGCTGAACAAAAAGCAGTAACAAGAAACAACAACAACAAACAGCAATAACAACAAACAGGAGTGGAAGGGTGAGGGGGAAAAATGTGGTACCAGAGTTGTTGCAATATATTATCTACAATGTCCAGATTTCAACCACAAATTATGAGACATGCAGAGAAACAGGAAGGTATTGCCTCTACAAAAGAAAAACAACAGCCAATAGGAAATGTCTCTGAAATGGCCCAGATGTTGGCCAGTTAGATAAGGACTTTAAGTCAACTGTTATAACTATATTCAAAGAACTAAAGGAAGTCATGTCTAAAGAATTAAAGGAAAGTGTGACAATGGTGTGTCTCCAAACATAGTATATCAATAAAGAGACAGAATTATAAAAAGGAATCAAATAGAAAGTCTAGTAGAAAAGTTAAATAACTGAAATTAAAAATTCATTAGAGGGGCTCAAAAGCAGATTTGAGCTCAGTTGAGAGTATTCAGGGTGAGAAAAATAGTCTGGCAATTCGTCAAAAGTCAAACACAGAGTTACAATATGACCCAACAATTCCACCCTGAGGTATATACACAAATGAATTGAGAACATGTCCACAAAAAAATGTGAATACTAATGTTCACAAAATAACCCAAAAGTGGAACAACCCAAATGTCCACTAACTGATGAATAGATGAATAAAATGTGGCACAGCCCTACAGTGGAATATTATTCCATCATAAAGAGGAATGAACTACTCACACATGCCACAACATGGATGAACCTTGGAAACATTGTGCTAAGAAGCCAGTTACAGAAAAACACATACTGTGTGATCCTGTTTATATGAAATGACCAGAATAGGCAAATCCATAGAGACAGAAAGTAGATTACTGGTTGCTTAGGGCTAGAGGTGAGGTGAGGATAGGATTTACTGTTAATGGGTATGGGGTTTCTTTTGGTGGTGATAAAAGTGTTCTAAAGTTTGATTCTTATGCAACTTTCTGAATATACAAGAAACTACTGGGAACCAAGATGGGGGAGTAGAAGGACGTGCTCTCACTCCCTCTTGTGAGAACACCAGAATCACAACTAGCTGCTGGACAATCATCAACAGGAAGACACTGGAACTCACCAAAAAAGATACCCCACATCCAAAGACAAAGGAGAAGCCAAAATGAGATGGTAGGAGGGGTGCAATCACAGAAAATCAAATCCCATAAATGCTGGGTGGGTGACTCACAGACTGGAGAACACTTATACCACAGAAGTCCACTCATTGGAATGAAGGTTCTGAGCCCAACGTCAGGCTTCCCAACCTGGGGGTCCGGCAACAGGAGGAGGAATTCCTAGAGAATCAGACTTTGAAGGCTACTGGGATTTGATTGCAGGACTTCGAAAGGACTGGGGGAAACAGAGACTCCACTCTTGGAAGGAACACACAAAATAGTGTGTGCATCGGGACCAAGGGGAAGGAGCAGTGACCCCAGGGGAGACTGAACCAGACCTACTTGCTAGTGTTGGAGAGTCTCCTGCAAAGGTGGGGGTGGCTGTGGCTCACCGTGGGGATAACGACACTGGCAGCAGAGGTTCTGGGAAGTACTCCTTGGCGTGAGTGCTCCAGAGAGTCTGCCATTTGGCCCACCAAAGAGCTCAGGTAGGTTCCAGTGTTGGGTTGCCTCAGGCCAAACAACCAAGAGGGAAGGAACCCAAGCCCACCTATCAGCAGTCAAGAGGATTAAAGTTTTACTGAGCTCTACCCACCAGAGCAACAGTTAGCTTGACCCACCACCAGTCCCTCCCATCAGGAAACTTGCACAAGCCTCTTAGATAGCCTCATCCACCAGAGGGCAGACAGCAGAAGCAAGAACTACAATCCTGCAGCCTGTGGAACAAAAACCGCATTCACAGAAAGATAAACAAGATGAAAAGGCAGAGGGCTATGTACCAGATGAAGGAACAAGATTAAACTCCAGAAAAACAACTAAATGAAGTAGAGATAGGCAACCCTCCAGAAAAAGAATTCAGAATAATGATACTGAAGATGATCCAGGACCTCGGAAAAAGAATGGAGGCAAAGATCAAGAAGATGCAAGAAATGTTTAACAAAGACCTAGAAGAATTAAAGAACAAACAAACAGACATGAACAATACAATAACTGAAATAAAAACTACACTAGAAGGTATCAACAGCAGAATAACTGAGGCAGAAGAACGGATAAGTGACCTGGAAGACAGAATGGTGGAATTCAATGCTGTGGAACAGAATAAGGAAAAAAGAATGAAAAGAAATGAAGACAGCCTAAGAGACCTCTGGGACAACATTAAACACAGCAACATTTAAATTATAGGGGTCCCAGAAGGAGAAGAGAGAGAAAGGACCCAAGAAAATATTTCAAGAGATTATATTTGAAAACTTCCCTAATATGGGAAAGGAAATAGTCACCCAAGCCCAGGAAGTCCCATACAGAATAAACCCAAGGAGAAACATGCCGAGACACATAGTAATCAAATTGGCAGAAATTAAAGACAAAGAAAAATTATTAAAAGCAGCAAGGGAAAAACAACAAAAAACATACAAGGGAACTCGCATAAGGTTAACAGCTGATTTCTCAGCAGAAACTCTACAAGCCAGAAGGGAGTGGCAGGATATACTTAAAGTGATGAAAGGGAAGAACCTACAACCAAGATTACTCTACCCGGCAAGGATGTCATTCAGATTCAATGGAGAAATCAAAAGCATTACAGACAAGTAAAAGCTAAGAGAATTCAGCACCACCCAACCAGCTCTACAACAAATGCTAAAGGAACTTCTCTAAGTGGGAAATACAAGAGAAGAAAAGGACCTACAAAAACAAACCCAAAACAATTAAGAAAATGGTCATAGGAACATACATACCGATAATTACCTTAAACATGAGTGGATTAAATGCTCCAACCAAAAGACACAGGCTTGCTGAATGGATACAAAAACAAGACCCATATATATGCTGTCTACAAGAGACCCACTTCAGACCTAGGGACACATACCGACTGAAAGTGAGGGGATGGAAAAAGATACTCCATGCAAATGGAAATGAAAAGGAAGCTGGAATAGCAATACTCATATCAGATAAAATAGACTTTAAAATAAAGAATGTTAAAAGAGACAAGGAAGGACACTATATAATGATCAAGGGATCAATCCAAGAAGAAGATATAACAATTATAAATATATATGCACCCAACATGGGAGCACCTCAATACATAAGGCAACTGCTAACAGCTAAAAAAGAGGAAATTGACAGTAACACAAAAATAGTGGGGGACTTTAACAACTCACTTACACCAATGGACAGATCATCCAAAATGAAAATAAAGAGGGAAACAGAAGCTTTAAATGACACAATAGACCAGATAGATTTAATTGATATTTATAGGACATTCCATCTAAAAACAGCAGATTACACCTTATCTCAAGTGCGCATGGAACATTCTCCAGGATAGATCACATCTTGGGTCACAAATCAAGCCTCAGTAAATTTACGAAAACTGAAATCATATCAAGCATCTTTTCTGACCACAACGCTATGAGATTAGAAATGAATTACAGGGGAAAAAATGTAAAAAACACAAACACATGGAGGCTAAACAATACGTTACTAAATAACCGAGAGATCACTGAAGAAATCAAAGGGGAAATCAAAAAATACCTAGAGACAAATGACAATGAAAACACGACGATCCAAAACCTGTGGGATGCAGCAAAAGCAGTTCTAAGAGGGAAGTTTATAGGTATACAGTCCTACCTCAAGAAGCAAGAAAAATCTCAAATAAACAATCTAACCTTACACCTAAAGGAACTAGAGAAAGAAGAACAAACAAAACCCAAAGTTAGCAGAAGGAAAGGAATCATCAGAGCAGAAATAAATGAAATAGAAACAAAGAAAAGAACAGCAAAGATCAGTAAAACGAAAAGCTGGTTCTTTGAGAAGATAAACAACATTGATAAACCATTAGCCAGACTCATCAAGAAAAAGAGGGAGAGGACTCAAATCAATAAAATTAGAAATGAAAAAGGATAAGTTACAACAGACACCGCAGAAATACAAAGCATCCTAAGAGACTACTACAAGCAACTCTATGCCAATAAAATGGACAACCTGGAAGAAATGGACAAATTCTTAGAAATGCACAAACTGCCGAGACTGAACCAGGAAGAAATCGAAAATTTGAACAGACCAATCACAAGTAATGAAATTGAAACTGTGATTAAAAATCTTCCAACAAACAAAAGTCCAGGACCAGATGGCTTCACAGGCGAATTCTATCAAACATTTAGAGAAGAGCTAACACCCATACCTCTCAACTCTCCCAAAAAATTGCGGAGGAAGGATCACTCCCAAACTCATTCTATGAGGCCACCATCACCCTGCTACCAAAACCAGACAAAAGATACTACAAAAAAAGAAAATTACAGACCAATATCACTCATGAATATAGATGTAAAAATCCTTAACAAAATACTAGCAAACAGAATCCAATAACACATTAAAAGAATCATACACCATGATCAAGTGGGATTTATCCGAGGGATGCAAGGATTCTTCAATATACGCAAATCAATCAATGTGATACACCATATTAACAAATTGAAGAAGAAAACCATATGATCATCTCAATAGATGCAGAAAAAGCTTTTGACAAAATTCAACATCCATTTATGATAAAAACTCTCCAAAAAGTGGGCACAGAAGGAACCTACCTCAACATAATAAAGGCCATATACGACAAACCCACAGCAAACATCAATCTCAATGGTGAACAACTCAAAGCATTTCCTCTAAGATCAGGAACAAGACAAGGATGTCCACTCTCACCACTATTATTCAACATAGTTTTGGAAGTCCTAGCCACGGCAATCAGAGAAGAAAAAGAAATAAAAGGAATCCAAATCAGAAAAGAAGAAGTAAAGCTGTCACTGTTTGCAGATGACATGATACTATACATAGAGAATCCTAAAGATGCTACCAGAAAACTACTAGAGCTAATCAATGAATTTGGTAAAGTTGCAGGATACAAAATTAATGCACAGAAATCTCTTGCATTC
The DNA here is from genome assembly GCF_028021215.1 of Eschrichtius robustus. Lineage (NCBI taxonomy): Eukaryota > Metazoa > Chordata > Mammalia > Artiodactyla > Eschrichtiidae > Eschrichtius > Eschrichtius robustus. Next base: position 40,641,826 of record NC_090839.1, read on the forward strand.
CTATACACTAATGATGAAAAATCTGAAAGAGAAATTAAGGAAACTCTACCACTTACCACTGCAACAAAAAGAATAAAATACCTAGGAATAAACCTACCTAGGGAGACAAAAGACGTGTATGCAGAAAACTATAAGACACTGATGAAAGAAATTAAAGATGATACCAACAGATGGAGAGATATACCATGTTCTTGGATTGGAAGAATCAATATTGTGAAAATGACTATACTACCCAAAGCAATCTACAGATTCAATGCAATCCCTATCAAATTACCAATGGCATATTTTACAGAACTAGAAGAAAAAATCTTAAAATTTGTATGGAGACACAAAAGACCCCGAATAGCCAAAGCAGTCTTGAGGGAAAAAAACGGAGCTGGAGGAATCAGACTCCCTGACTTCAGACTATACTACAAAGCTACAGTAATCAGGACAATATGGTACTGGCACAAAAACAGAAACATAGATCAATGGAACAAGATAGAAAGCCCAGAGATAAACCCATGCACATATGGTCAACTAATCTATGACAAAGGAGGCAAGGATATACAATGGAGAAAAGACAGTCTCTTCAATAAGTGGTGCTGGGAAAACTGGACAGCTACATGTAGAAGAATGAAATTAGAACACTCCCTAACACCATTCACAAAAATAAACTCAAAATGGATTAGAGATCTAAATGTAAGACTGGACACTATAAAACTCTTAGAGGAAAACATAGGAAGAACACTCTTTGACATAAATCACAGCAAGATCTTTTTTGACCCACCTCCTAGAGGAATGGAAATAAAAACAAAAATGAACAAATGGGACCTAATGAAACTTCAAAGCCTTTGCACAGCAAAGGAAACCATAAACAAGACGAAAAGACAACCCTCAGAATGGGAGAAAATATTTGCAAATGAATCAACGGACAAAGGAGTAATCTCCAAAATATATAAACAGCTCATGCAGCTCAATATTAAAGAAACAAACAACCCAATCCAAAAATGGGCAGAAGACCTAAATAGACATTTCTCCAAAGAAGACATACAGATGGCCAACAAGCACATGAAAAGCTGCTCAACGTCACTAACTATTAGAGAAATGCAAATCAAAACTACAATGAGGTATCACCTCACACCATTTAGAATGGGCATCATTAGAAAATCTACAAGCGGGGCTTCTCTGGTGGTGCAGTGGTTGAGAATATGCCTGCCAATGCAGGGGACACGGGTTCGAGCCCTGGTGTGGGAAGATCCCACATGCCGCAGAGCGACTATGCCCGTGAGCCACAATTGCTGAGCCTGCGTGTCTGGAGCCTGTGCTCCGCAACAAGAGGCTGCGATAGTGAGAGGCCCGCACAGGGCAATGAAGGGTGGCCCCCACTTGCCAAAACTAGAGAAAGCCCTTGCACAGAAACGAAGACCCAACACAGCCATAAATAAATAAATAAATAAATAAATAAATAAATAAATAAATAAAAGAGGAGGTTGAGTTAAGAATTAAAGTCAAAGACACTGATTAAAAAGCTGGGGAAAGAATTACTGCAATAGTACATCATCATCTTTCAGAACAAGTGGAAATTATAAAAAAAAAAAAAAGAAAGAAAATCTACAAGCAACAAATGCTGGAGAGGGTGTGGAGAAAAGGGAACCCTCTTGCACTGTTGGTGGGAATGTAAATTGATACAGCCACTATGGAGAACAGTATGGAGGTTCCTTAAGAAACTAAAAATAGAATTACCATATGATCCAGCAATCCCACTACTGGGCATATACCCAGAGAAAACCATAATTCAAACAGATACATGCACCCCAATGTTCACTGCAGCACTATTTACAGTAGCCAGGTCATGGAAGCAACCTAAATGCCCATCGACAGAGCAATGGATAAAGAAGTAGTGGTACATATATACAATGGAATATTACTCAGCCATAAAAAGGAACGAAATTGGGTCATTTGTTGAGACGTGGATGGATCTAGAGACTGTCATACAGAGTGAAGTAAGTCAGAAAGAGAAAAACAAATATTGTATATTAATGCATATCTGTGGAACCTAGAAAAATGGTACAGATGAGCCGGTTTGCAGGGCAGAAATTGAGACACAGATGTAGAGAACAAATGTATGGACACCAAGGGGGGAAAGCCGCAGTGGGTGGGGGTGGTGGTGTGATGAATTGGGCAATTGGGTTTGACATGTATACACTGATGTGTATAAAATTGATGACTAATAAGAACCTGCTGTATAAAAAATAAATTAAATTAAATTAAAAAATTAAAAGAAAAAAAGAAACTAGTGAATTGTATGTATGTTATAACCAGGAGAATTTTATTGTATGTAAATTGTATCTCAATAAAGGTGGTGAAAAAATTTTTCCTTAACCTCTCTGATCCTGGGATCCCACATCTATATAATACTACACTGTGTAGTGAGGATTCAATGAGATCTGTGAATTGAGTGCCCCAAACAGCCAAAGACATTATTTTTTTTTCCAGCAAGTTTTCTACCAAATTCCTTGGAAATGTAAAAGGAAGAAATAGCAACTGAGTAGGTATGTCTTATTTTGTTTTTTACTGTTGGATCCAATTATAATAAAGTCATAGTTCCTTCTTAAATGAGAAAGTATCTCCCTTCAGTATATATTAAAGACTGATATTTAGACAAAATCATTCACAAGCTAAAATATCTTTCATTCATAAAAACAGCTTTCTTTAAGATATACAGATTTAAGAATTTACAGTTGTAGATTTTTTAAATATATGGGACTTCAATAAAGATTTAAAACAAATAAATATATGGCTTTAGATTCACAGTGTATGTACAGAATGCACCAGCAATGTTGCTCTATGGTGAGAGTTGGAGTTTAACTATCAAGTAAATTTTCTCAAGACCTATGATGTAAAAAATGAGTGATGTGTATTAAGAATCTCCAAAAATACATAAAGTAGAATATGTTTCCCATGATTTCACCGTGGAATCCTTTTCCTCTTAACGATGCTTTTGGGACCACTGTTCTACAAAACACATTTTAGGAAACTGGTATGTGAGCAATATATATGAAATAACTCTTCTTTTCTTCTCCACAAGTGGACTCTTATGCATCTGCTAAGGCAGTGGCTGTTCTCTTTGTGATGCTGATGAAAGGTATGTTTCTTGTCTCCAGGAAAAAAACGCACATAAATTTTACTTTTAATTTCAGGATGTCTACAGCCCCTATCTAAGGGACAATAGTTAGTTTTAAATTCTTCCAAAAAGTAAAGAATCTTCTTGAACCATGTGAGCTAACTTTTGCCATGGAAATTAAAAATCTTCATGGTTTCTTCCAATTTTTTTGTATTCCAGACATTAAGGAAGAAAGTGTTTTACACAAAGTGTTATTATCTGAGTAAGAGCAGTCTTTGCCTCCTTTTTTGAAAACAGAAAGATATGAAATTCCTAAGCCTCTTCTAAAGAATAAGTCACTGTAAAAATTACTTGATGATCAAAAATAATACACAGTAATACTGAAGTGTCTGAGTTCAGAAAACAATGCAGAGTAATTACATTTTGAATCTGTAGCACCTTTTCATCCAAGGTGCTCACATACTCCTTGAAGATAACCAAAGCCTTGTATTTTCTGTGACTATCTTTATTTTAAATATTCTCTAGCTCAGGTACACAAGTATTTGCCTGTATGTACTCAACTTCTGCTTGTAAAACAGAGTCCCTGTACTCACATTCATTTTAAAACAAAGGATTAATCTATATATGCATCTTCCTTGGCTCTAACAAGGAACAGAAATAGGTTAGGAAGAGGATAATGTATCAGAGGGAATGTTGGGGTAGGGGGGGTCCTTGAGTTTCTGGGGGCTGGAGGATAAGCTTGAAAAGAGCAGCAGGGCACAATGCCAGTCACCTTTTCTAATTCACATATGCATCTAACATGTTTGGTAGTTACAATGTTTCACATCAGCCACTGTGCTAAATACTCAGGATAAAAAGGTAATTCCCTGCTTTTGAGATGGTTTACACTGGTGTTGTCCAACACCAGTTCACACTGTGAACCACCTATGTAACTTTAAAGGTTTTCAATTTATTTTTTAATTAACATCAAGTCCACTTCTGATACACAATTCTGTAAGTTTGGGCAAATGAATGCTATATTAGTTTTCTATTGCTATCATAACACAGTACCACAAATTGAGTGCATTAAACAACACAAATGTATTATCTTACAGTCTGTAGGACAGAAGTCTGACACGATTTTCACTTGGTTAAAACTGAGGCATTGACAGGGCTGCATTCCTTTCTGAAGGCTCTGGGTAGCAGCCCTTTCCTTGCTTTTTGCAGCTATAGGTTTCCCACATTCCTTGGCTTGTGGCCCCCTTGCTCCATCGCCAAAGTCAGCAGAGGCAAGCTGAGTCCTTCTCAAATCACATCACGGTGACCTCCTTTTCCACCTCCCTCTTCCACTTTTAAGAACACTTGTGATTATACTGAGCCCACCCGGATAATCCAGGATAATTTCCCTATTTTAAGATCAACTGATTAGAAACTTTAACTCTGTCCACAACTTTAACTCCTCTTTGTCATGGTAATCTATTTACTGGTTATGGGAATTAGGAGGTGGACATCTTTGGGGGCTATTATTCTGCCTTCACAAATGCAGAGTCATGTATCCACCACCAATGTCAAGACACTGAACAGTTCCAGCCTCCAAAATAACTCCCTCTCTCTCCTCCCTTGTATTCAAATTTTCCCCCCAATCTAACCCTGGCAAACACCAATGGGTTGTCCATCCCTTTTGTTTGCCTTTTCTGGATGTCATATACATGGAATCATACAGTAGAAGCCTTTTGGGTCTGGCTCCTTTAAACTAGCAAAGTAACGTAATTATTTACACATCTTGTGGCAAGTATCAATAGTCTGCTCCCTTTTTCTTGTGAGTCTTCTTTCTTTTAGGAATGTACCTTTTATACTTTCACCCATTGAAGAACATTTAGTCATGTCCAATTTTGAAGATAAAGTTGCTTATAAACATCTGTATATAGGTTTACGTGCAAACGTAAATTTACATTTCTCTTGAGTAACTACCCAGTTGTGGGACAGGTAGGTCATAGAGCAAATGTATGGCTAACTTTGTAAGAAACTTCCAGGCTCTTTTCCAAAGTAGCCATACCATTTTGCATTCCCACAAGCAGCGTATCTCTTCTAGTTGTGGAACATCTTCATCAGCGCTTAGCATTGTTGTTGTTGTTGTTTCTTTTTTTTTTTTTTACTGCAGCCATTCTAATAGGTTTGTAGTGCTATCCTCTTGAGGTTTTAATTTGCATATCCTTAATGGCTAACGATCTTAAGACATCTTTTCATGTGTGCATTTGCCATTCACATATCTTCTTTAGTGAAGTGTCTGATCAAATATTTTGCAAATTTTATTATTGGGCTGTTTGTTTTCTTATTAATGAGTTTTGAGTGTTCTTCATATATTGTGGATAAACGTTCTTTGTGAGATACTCAATTTGCAAATATTTTCTCCTAGTCTGTAATACTTCATTCTTTGTCTTTCAAAGAACAAAAGTTTTAATTTTGAAAAAGTATTTATCAATTTTTCTTTTATAGATTGTGTTTTTGTTGAGAACTCTTTGCTTAACCAAAAGTCACAAAGATTTTTGTTTATTTGTTTTTTAATATGGTGCATTAAATGGACTGTCTCTTTAATGTTAAATAAATCTTGTTTTCTTGAAATACACCTCACATGGTCATGAGGTATTCTCTCTTTTTCAAATTGTTGGATTTGAAATGCTAAAATTTTGTTTGGAATTTTTGTACCTATGTTCCCGAGAGAGGGATATTGGTCTGTCCTTTTTTTTTCTTGTAATATCTTTGTCTCATTTGGATATCAGCGTTACGGTTGCTTCAGAGAAAGGGTTAGAAAGTATTGCCTCCTCTTCAATTTTCTGGAAGATTTTGCCTAAATTGGTATTATTTCTTCCTTAAATGTTTGACAGAATTCACCAGTGAAGCCATCTGGGCCTGGATTTATCCTTGGAGGAAGGCTTTTAACTACGAATTCAATTTCTTTAAATTATCATGATAAAGTAGTTATATATCCTAATCACTGGAAGTAAGGATGTTCAGGTTATCTGTTTCTTCTTGGGTCACCCTTGGTAGTTTGGGACTTTCGAGGAATTTGTCCATTTCATCTAGGTTGTCAAACTTAGTGGCATAAAGTTGTTCATAATTTTCCCTTATTATATTTTAAACATATGTAGGACATATAGTGGTATTGAAACCGCTAGGTGGCGTTTCATGGGGCTCCGAAGAGCTCTGGTCCTTTATGTCTCAATGCAGAAAGAATTCAGTGAGAGGCAAAGTGATAGGTAAGAAGTGATTTATTAGAATAGGATGCTTGTGAGGCTTATATGTGGGCAGGTGAGTGCTGCGCTGCCCTGAGTACTTAGTGGGTTACATTTTTATAATCAAAGGAAGAAAGGGGAGGGGGAGAAGACCACCTTCTTTTTCATTCTTGAGTAGATGTCACGTTTCCATCATCAGCCCTTCCTCCAGATTGGGCAGGGGAGTTTTGTCCCTACATGGTCAGGCCAGGACTGCCATGGCACTATGGAAAAATTATTTCAGGTCTCAGTACAATGAGGGTCTTTCTCTTTGAAATGTCACCTTCCATAAATGATTGTTTTTTGTGTGTGCAAAGAGCATGCCCGGGGGGTCATTAACTTGTTGACACCACTGGGCAGGTTGCAGGCCTTATTTTCCACTATTGTTTTATTGTTTCGGGGCAAGTCTCATGCTTCTGTTGCACGGTTTTGTTGCTAAGCAAATCAGCTTGGTTTTGTTGTTAGGCAAGCCAATCTGGCTTTGATGCTAAGCGACTTGTTCTGCTTTATGAGTCAAGCAACCCCACGTTGTTTCAGGATTTTCCCATTACCTTCTTGAGTGATCATTAATCTTACTGTGGTCTCCCAAAGTCCCCTAAAGTTCCCTCTCTATCTACAACCCCCTAATGGGGCTTCTAAGCTAACTATTTGATTATCCTACTGTATCCCTATAAGTATCATCTTTCTCATTCCTAATGTTATTTTTTTTTCCTGCTAACTCTAGGTAGAGGTTTATCAATTTTATTTATCATCACAAAAGGTCCAGCTTTTGGTTTCACAAATTGTCATTAGTGTTTTCTTATTTTTGACTTTTTGAACGTAAGCACTGATCTTATTATTTCCTTTCTTCTGCTTACTTTATTTTTAATTTATTTTCTTTTTTTCTAGTTTCTTGAGATGTAAGCTGAGGTCATTGATTTGAGACTTTCCTTCTTCCATGAAATAGGTGCTTAAACATACTGTAAATTTCTCCCTAAGTTCTGCTTTAGCAACATCCTACAAATTTTGATATGTTGTCTTATTTTCATTCAATCCAAAATACTTTCTAATTTTCTTTGATTTCTTCTTTAACTCTTGGGTTATTTAGATGTGTTATTTGGTTTCCAAATACGTAAGAATTTTCCACAGATCTTTCTGCTATTGATTTCTATTTTAATTCCATTGTGATAAATATTCTTAAATAAATAAAGGATTTTAATCCTTTTAAATTTACTAATACTTGTATTATGATCCAGAATATGGTCTGTCTTGATAAATGTTCCATGTGCACATGAAAAGAATGTTTTTTTAAATGTTATAAAGAATATTTCTTTATACTTACTGATTTTCTGCCTACCTCAACTATCAGTTATTGAGATGAGACAGGGCATTGAAATTTCTGACTATAATTGTGGATTTGCCAATTTGTTCTTTCATTTCTATCAGTTTTTTTCTTTATGTATGTTGAAGTTCTATTATGTCCTCTTGAGGAAGTTACCCCTTTACCACTATGAAGTGGCCTTCTTTATCTCTGGTAATATATTTTGCATTATTTTTCTTGTACTACATCTTTGAAGTTTGGTGTGTATTTTTCACTTATAGCATATTTCTATTTAGGCTAGCCACATTTCAAATGCTCAGTAGCCACACATGGCTAGTGGGTACTGTGTTGAACAGCATAAGTCTAGGCTCTAAGGCAATGTTTCTCAAACTTCAGGCTGTGCAGGGTATCTTCTTAAAATTCAGATTATGATTCAGTAGCTCTCTGGAGAGACCCAGGTCACTCTAATGATACTGGCTGTTGCTATTACTTCTTGAACTAATTCTATATTCCAGCTACCTATATAGTTCTATAGGATATATCCTACATGATGGTTCTGTTTCTACATTGCTGCCCTGATAATATCACATTTCTATCTACTTTAAGGCATTCCCTATCATGGGAAATATACTACTTTGGTATTGGCCATGGTATTTACTTTTGTACTTTTTTTATACCATATAAAACACTCCTGAAGGAACAAATTAGAGAAATGACTTCTGTGGGTGCCTATCTTTAATCCTTAACAATTATATCTCTATGGCCTTTGTGGACACTGATAACTAGACGGAGGAAACAAACCAATATTGGGATTTTCTAGGAATCCTCATCCTATTATTGAAGCGTTTCTAAAAGGACAGGTCAGTTATCTTACTTCTTTTTCTATATGATAGCTAATCACCAAAAATCATTTTGGAATGCTTCTTGGGCAAACCTGTTTGGGATCCTGGTCAAAAAACAAGAAATAAATGTGAGCTGCATTTGTTTAAGAGCTTAACCTCCCCATTAATCCTCCCGTTCATCCTGCGAGCTTCTTTTACTTGGGTATGACACAATCACTTCTGCAAACTCCACAATGCAAGGAAACTTACAGCAGAAGGGAACAGACTCTTTTCCAGGATGCAGTAAGCACCCCCAGCCCTGAGTTTTGGTAAGGCCCCATCATGCATAGGGGACCAGCTTTTAAAACATGTACACAGTAGGATCTCAATAATTATTTCCTTGAAGGAAAAAAGAAAACCACTATTGCTACTATTGTTCACAGACCAATTTTTCAAACAATTGTTCATGTATTTATTTAACCAGAGTATGTACGTGTCAAAATCCTGGATATTTTAGATCATGGATAAGCTTACTGAATTTCCAGAAGATGTGATACCTTCATCTCTAAGATTTAGGAAACCATACGAAGACTCCTCCCTTAAAAGGTATAATTTTAAGCACTATTGCTCTCCTTTGAGGAAGGCCTGCAGAAAGATTATTAACCACACACAAGTAATGGGCCAACCCATTTGGCCTAGTCTCAGGCAACTTTCTGGACCCTGGCCCTGGTTTCCTTTCTTTTCTTGTGCTGTTTAAGGGAAAAGAAGAAGCTAACAACCTCCAACCAAACCAGTGACCACTGTGTTACTTGGCACTCTAAACTATTGGGAGATGGTGTGTATTGGGGGTTGGAAAGGAAGTTTTGGTCAGGACAACTTGAACTTGAAACCTATCTGTATGACCCAGGCTACTTTATTTAACCTCTGGATTGTGAAGCAAGTGCTTTAATTAATCCTGTAGAAGGGAGAGCTTAAGAAGACCATACAGGGTTAGAGGACAGAATCATGCTGACATAACCAATCTGATCTGTTTTTTTTTAAAAGCCATATTAAAAGGTTTCTGGAAAAATCTGGATTGGCTGTGAATATTGCTTTGAGAAAAGAAGAAAAGGGCAATTATAAAGGCCAAAGAGCTCCTTTATACCTAAAACACAAAAATCTTCATAGTGATGGTAACACGAGGATGTGAGTACTGGTAGTTTATGGTGTGGGGCGGGGGGTGGGGGTGGGGCGCGATTCCAGGAAACAAGACAAGGCAAGGAAGGAAGCCTATACTGGGAGCATTACAGGCAGATTATCACTGTGAGCAACTGGAGCTCCATCCAACTGAGGACATCTGGGGAGAGTGTAGGACACACGTCACTCGGAGTTGCCTCATCTGAAGGGGGAAGAATAAGCACTGTCCCCATGGACAAGGACTTCACCCTACCTCTCACCTGCCCTGTGAGTGGCCAAGCCTGGTTTCCACTGACAGAGAAAGTGCTCAGGAAGACAGTCATAACTGCATACAGTGAGAAGCAGTCAGCGTGCAGGGGGTGACGGGGGCCAGGGGACACGGGCTTGCCTACTGTCCTCTTGGCCTTCCAATGTGCATGGCAATTAGAGGAAGCTGACCTGGTCCTCCACACAGGCCACAAAAAGACAGCAAGAAGGACAGGGGAGGAAAGACAGTCATTTAAATGTCTCTTCACTATGTAATCTTGTTAAATATGAAATCAACCCTGAATATTGGATCAGCTCTCTTTTCAGTTTAGACATATGTGTTGCCAATCACTAACACAGTTAACTAAAGGCCCTTTTTCTTTCTTTCTTTTTCCTCTGTCAGTGGATATATTTACTGTGGTTCAGTTGTTTAAGAGTATCATTTACAACGTTTCTGTTCTAAGTCAAGCAAGAAAAAGAGCAGTTTGCTCAATCTTTTATCTCCATTATACTGTTTAAAAAGATCATCTGTCTCTACACACTACTGTTTCCCTTAGTTCTACATTTATTGGAAGCAACCAACCCTGGTGGTGGCCTATTTAACACCAGTACAAAACCTAGAAGGTTTAATTGAAAGCACTGGCTTTCAAACTGTGCTTAGTAGCTTTCAGGAAAAAAAAAAAAAGTGTGTATTTAAGACCAGTACTGAGTGGAACCCCCTGGGTCTCAGGGCATGGAGCCCAGGGAGCAAGATTTGAAAGAGCAGAGAGAGGATGCCTGGTCACCAACAACTACAATTGGTGGTTTAATCTAATAATGTAGAGTAAAGAAATTGTTAACAGTTTAGGTAAGGACTGTCAAAATAAGACTAAAATTGTCCGTCTTCCAATTAATAACAGAAAGGGATTATAGTATCGACCTGTTCCCTTTTTTTATAACTGGTAATTATTCAAAAAAACAAAGAAGATCTGCAAGGGGACTTTTCTGTCACTGTACTGCTTGACAACACCTCTCATTTATTACCCATTGTTTAGCATTAATGTCACTTTTCCCCACAGTACACAGAGTTAGAAGCGTTTTATTGCTATAATTTCTACCACTGTGAAACTGTGGTATATAATTATACCTTCAATGCTTAGAATGTCGCTTTCTGAGTTGCTAAGGAGTTGCATTAAAAATAATAATAAAATTTAATGCACCAAATGAGAGCCTCATGAGATGGATAGAAAGAGGTATCACTGTGACCACCTTAAGTAAACTGGAGACTGTTTCCGTGTTGACATTCCTTTTTCAGGCTAATGTTTTATAAAACTATTTTTTTGGAGGCACCTTATATCAACATATATATCAAAAGGTTAACCCTTCTTCCTCTGCAGGGAGGATTACAATTTTCTTCTAATTGATCACTTTAGTGATCTCAACATTTCAACATATGGAGTTGCTAAAAGTCCTTAGTGAGTAAATAAACAAACCATTAAAATAACAAGAGACACAAAAGCTCCACAAAGACCCAGTGCACTAATTGTATGATCTTTGATGGATATTAAACATCCAGTGAATAACAACGTAAATAGTAATGCTCTCTGCCAAGTAAACTATGAAAAACCTAACAAACTTTTTATCTTAGGTATTGGCATATCTCAATGATCTGTACTGTGTGATGGCTTAGGAGTGAATATGTGATGGCTTAGGAGTGAGTATGATTTGAACCTAATACATTTTTAGAGGGTGTCAAATTCAGAACCAGGCAGATCCATCTCCTGACCCTAAACATGGTCCTAAAGTAAATCGCTTGAGGAAATTGGATCCCAAAGATTACAGGTGGGGAATTTTGAAGTGTGTCCATATTTCATTGGAGATCAAAGAAGCCTAACTAAAAGAATTGTGGGCTGACTCACACGATAACTTCTTTTTGAAAGGGCGATTTTATCTTGAAGATTATGAGTTTGGAGGAACTAAGGTGATTGGCAGTGGAAAGAATCAGAACATGTGAAATTCCTTAAACATTTATTGACTTAAATAACTTTGTGTTACACATAATTTTTTTAAAAAACCCTTTAAAAAAATAGTAATGCTCTCTATATTTATACATGTAGTCATGACAAAAACGTTTATTTAACCCCAGCTTTGTGTGTAGAACTGTGCTAAGGCTTTTAGGGATTACAAAGAAATATACTACTTCCTCTTTATATTTTTCTCCATTGCACTTTTGACTATCCTATATCTTATATATCGTACTTATATTTTTTCTTTATTGTTAGTTTCCTCCCACTAGAGTATAGGCTCTTTAAAGCAGAAACTACATCAGATGATGCCAGCACCCCACTTCTATCCCCTGTTATCAGTTGAATTGTCTTCCTAAAAAGATATGTTGACATCCTAACCCTTAGTACCTCAGAACGTATCCTTCTTTGGAAATAGGCTCTTTACCAAGATATTCAAGTAAAAGCGAGGTGGACCCTGATTTAAATGGTATCCTTATAAAAGGGGGAGATTTGTACACAAAGATAGACATGTCCAGAAGGAAGACGAAATGAGGACATGGGGAGAACACCACATGTGGACACAGGATTGGAATGATGCACCTACAAGCCAAGTACTGTCGATGATTGCCAGCGGTCCACCAGAAGCTAGAAAGAGGCAAGGATGGATTCCTCTGCAGTTTTAGAGGAAGCACAGCCTTACCTACACCTTAATTTCAGACTTCAGGCCTCCAGAACTGTGAGGCAATAAATTTCTGCTTGTCTAAGCCACCCAGTTTGTGATATTTTGTTACAGTAGCCCCACAAAACTAATACATCCCCGCAACTCATTACTTCAGTCCACCCTGGACCACCTTTTATCACGCACAATTATTTGCCTGAGAGCTTTCTCTAGCTGCTGGGACCAGCTTTTGCAGAGGGGCCCAGGAATTGCCCTGTTGGGAGTTGATGGGAGTATAGACAGCCCAGCCCCTCACCCACTTGGGTAGGATCACTCTGAGGAATGTAACCTGCACTGTTTCCCGGGGCTCCCCAGCACGATCAAGCTCCACTTGTCTACAGTGTTGAACCTGCTGGAAAATGTACCCCTTAGCAGCTCCTCCCTTTACTGCTCCACTTCCCCACCCACCTGCTGGTGTTTCCTGAGATCACCTCCTAAATATGCTACTTGCACATGAATCCATGTCTCCAGGTGTGCTTCTGGGGGAGCCCAGCCTAAGACAGGGAGCTTCTGTAGCTCATTGTGACTTTCCAGGGGTGAGAACAGTGTCTAGGCAGTGGTGGGTGTTAAAAATACATGTAAGGACGAAAGAAGTAGTACACACATTACTTGCCCTCAAAGATTCTAAAGGCTTTCAATGAAATGCAGAGCTAGAAAGTAAGAGCAGGTGAACAGTTGAAGAGAGCAGTGAAAGACGTCCGGGAGAGTGTGAGGTTTCATGATGAATGAGGAGCCCTGACAGCAAGCAGTATGGGGCCCTCGGATGGAAGGAGAGAGCCTGGGGGCCCCTGGTGAGCTCACAGTCTTTCTGAAGGGCAGCAGCCTCCCTTTGGAGGCCATATGTCTCACACTCACTATTTGTGGGTTTCACTGCCGATCCTAACTGATAGATCTTCTACAGTGGAAAGGGTCAACCCTAAAGCAATGCTATAGTTGTGCAAAATGCACAAAGCTTACCAGTGCCAAGTTCCACAGTGATTCATGGGCTGAACCAAGAACAGAACTGAGGTATTCTTTTTAGAGGGCGCTTGATTTGATTCTGTTTAATTCAAATCCATGTGCATTCATCAAATACACAGCACTAATGGTCATGAGCTTGAGTGGTATATAAAACTAGAGGAAGCTCACTTATCGGGTAATTCAGGGGAACTACAGAAGAAAACCTACAGAGATGATTCAAAACAGACATTTTTTAAAATATTTCACTTCTTTTACTACTATTCATCTCTATCTCCATCACTAACACTCCCCTCTGAAACCAGTAACCATATGCACAGGTATTATCTTCCGGGTTTACCTGAACTATCTCATTTAATCACCATAACTACCCTGAGATAGGAATTCCACACGTTTTCGCAGATGAAGAAACCTGAGTTGAAAATAGCAGAGCTGAGATTCAGACTCAGTTCTGTCTGATTCCAGTGCAATGCCCAGGTATAAAAATGTATGTAACATGAGTGTTTTCTTAATCTTCTTATTATTTCCAGTTGTTCAGTTCAGGGAGCCAGACTCAGATCTCAAAAGCTGTGAGTTATTTTGCCTGCAGGTCTGCGGTTCAGCACATATTAGAAAAGGCAAGATATGGCAGACAGTATTTTCCAAAGATGGCCAAACATCTTCCTACCATGTGACACTGACACTCCTTCAGCTGTGTCTCCTCCCTTGAACCTGAGTAAACCTTGTAAATGTCTCAGTCAATAGACTTTGGCAGATGTGATATACGATTTCTGAGACTAGGTAATAAAAGGCAATATGGCTTTGCCTGATGGCAATCTTTTGGGATGTGCACTCTGAGAACCCAGTGCCAATATGCAAGAAGTTCAGCTACACTGAAGCTACAAAGAAGGGGAGACCATGTGGAGACCTCCCATAGAGATAGACAGCCTTGCCCCCAGGAGCCCTGGCTTTGCCAGCCCCAACTATTTCATCTTCTCAGCAAGACACATGAGGGAATAGACCTTAAGATGATTCCAGCATTCCAGCCCCCTTTCTATCAGAAGCCAAGTAAAGCAGAGACAGCTATCCCCTATTGAACTCTGCCCAAAATAAATCCTTCTGTTGTTTTAAACCACTACGTTTGGGGGTTAATTTGTTATGCAGAAATGATAACAGGATTACAAAACAAAGGTACACAACTAAGAGAAAGCTAGTCTAATTTAAATAAATTATCCCTTCTTAAATATTTTATTCCTGAAAATGCATATAAGGAAGATTCCAAGATGGGCTTATTGTATTTATATTTCTTTTCCCTGTTCATGGCATAACTCTTCCCCACAGTGGCTTTATTGAGATATGATTGATGTATAACATCGTATAAGTTTAAAGTGTACAATGTGATAATTTGATACATGTATATATTGTGAAATATTTACCACAATGAGGTTAGTTAACACATCCTTCATATAATTACCATTTTGTTGTTGTTGTTATTATGGTAGGAACATTAAGGCTCTATTCTCATAGAAACTTTCAAGTGTACAATACAGTATTGTTAACTATAGTCACCATCCTGTACTAAAGATCCTTAGAACTTATTTATTCTATAACTAAAAACGTGTACTCTTTGACCAACATCTCCCCATTTCCCCAGCCTAGCATCTGGCAACCACCATTCTACTCTCTGTTTCTATGAGTTCGATGTTTTTAGATTCCACATATAACTAATATCATATAGTATTTGTCTTTCTCTGTCTGACTAATTGCACTCAGCATAAGCCCTCAGGGTCCATCCATCTTGTTACAGGGGCAGGATTTCCTTCTTTTTTGTGGCTAAATAATATTCCATTATATACATGGATCCGTATATATAGATCCATTCATCTGTTCCATATATATAGATCCATTCATCTGCCAATGGACACTTAGGCTGTTTCCGTGTCTTGATTATTGTGAATCATGCTGCAATGAACATGGAAGTGCAGATATCTCTTTGAAGTCCTGATATCATTTCTTTAAATATATATCCAGAACTGGAACAGCTGGATCATATGGTAGTTCTATTTTTAATTGTTTGAAGGACTTCCATACTGTTTTCCATAGGGGCTGCACCAGTTTACATTCCCAGCAACAGTGTACCAGGGTTCCCTTTTCTTCACGTCCTCACCAGCATTTGCTATCTCTTGTCCTTTTGATAATAGCCATTCTTACAGGTGTGAGGTAATATCTCATTGTAGTTTGATTTGCATGTCCCCAGTGATTAGTGATGTCAGGCATCTTTTCATGTTCATGGCATAACTTAAATCCTGAAAATCTACCTTCAAATAGAAGTGAAATGGATTTGGATACCTCTCAGCCTGGTCTCCAGGGCACATTCTTCTCCTCAAAGTCACTGAATCTTACAGACTTTGATCAATTCTTTGATAAATTACAACGTCTCACGTCAAGAATGAAATCTATTTTTCAGCTCTGAAGAAAAGTTTCATGACCTCTGGTCACAGATATAGCTGGTTGGTATTAATGCTTTAATCCCCTGGTTTGGGAAGGATTTACGTCAAGATTTAGGTTGTTTCATCTTTGAGATTAATAACATGAGAACGTAGCATGAGTAAGGTCTAACCAAAATTCAATGACCGGTACATCCCAGTCTGAAAAGGGCTAGTATCTCTGCCCATTTCACAGACTGTCACTTTAACTCCACCACAAGATGTAACCTATGTGCGCTGCCTTCATATCTGTTTAATGAATAAATATATAGTCTGTAACCTTGTTTGTGCACCCAATTTTCCATTTAACAAGAATATCCTAAAGACTGTTACAAGAGACAAAGAAGGACACTATATAATGATCAAGGGATCGATCCAAGAGGAAGGTATAACAATTGTAAATATTTATGCACCCAACATAGGAGCAGCTCAATACATAAGGCAAATACTAACAGCCATAAAAGGGGAAATCGGCAGCAACACAATCATAGTAGGGGACTTTAACAACCCACTTTCACCAATGGACAGATCATCCAAAATGAAAATAAATAAGGAAACACAAGCTTTAAATGATACATTAAACAAGATGGACTTAATTGATATTTATAGGACATTCCACCCAAAAACAACAGAATACACATTTTTCTCAAGTGCTCATGGAACATTCTCCAGGATAGATCATATCTTGGGTCACAAATCAAGCCTTGGTAAATTTAAGAAAATTGAAATCGTATCAAGTATCTTTTCCGACCACAACGCTATGAGACTAGATATCAATTACAGGAAAAGATCTGTAAAAAATACAAACACATGGAGGCTACACAATACACTACTTAATAACGAAGTGATCACTGAAGAAATCAAAGGGGAAATCAAAAAATACCTAGAAACAAATGACAATGGAGATACGACGACCCAAAACCTATGGGACGCAGCAAAAGCAGTGTTAAGAGGGAAGTTTATAGCAATACAAGCCTACCTCAAGAAACAGGAAACATCTCGAATAAACAACCTAACCTTGCACCTAAAGCAATTAGAGAAAGAAGAACAAAAAACCCCAAAGCTAGCAGAAGGAAAGAAATCATAAAGATCAGATCAGAAATAAATGAAAAAGAAATGAATGAGACAATAGCAAAGATCAATAAAACTAAAAGCTGGTTCTTTGAGAAGATAAACAAAATTGATAAACCATTAACCAGACTCATCAAAAGAAAAAGGGAGAAGACTCAATCAATAGAATTAGAAATTAAAAAGGAGAAGTAACCACTGATACTGCAGAAATACAAACGATCATGAGAGATTACTACAAGCAACTCTATGCCAATAAAATGGACAATCTGGAAGAAATGGACAGATTCTTAGAAATGCACAACCTGCCGAGACTGAACCAGGAAGAAATAGAAAATATGAACAGACCAATCACAAGCACTGAAATTGAAACTGTGATTAAAAATCTTCCAACAAACAAAAGCCCAGGACCAGATGGCTTCACAGGAGAATTCTATCAAACATTTAGAGAAGAGCTAACACCTATCCTTCTCAAACTCTTCCAAAATATTGCAGAGGGAGGAACACTCCCAAACTCATTCTACGAGGCCACCATCACCCTGATACCAAAACCAGACAAAGATGTCACAAAGAAAGAAAACCACAGGCCAATATCACTGATGAACATAGATGCAAAAATCCTCAACAAAATACTAGCAAACAGAATCCAACAGCACATTAAAAGGATCATACACCATGATCAAGTGGGGTTTATTCCAGGAATGCAAGGATTCTTCAATATATGCAAATCAATCAACGTGATACATCATATCAACAAATTGAAGGAGAAAAACCATATGATCATCTCAATAGATGCAGAGAAAGCTTTCGACAAAATTCAACACCCATTTATGATAAAAGCCCTGCAGAAAGTAGGCATTGAGGGAAGTTTCCGCAACATAATAAAGGCCACATATGACAAACCCACAGCCAACATTGTCCTCAATGGTGAAAAACTGAAGCCATTTCCACTAAGATCAGGAACAAGACAAGGTTGCCCACTCTCACCACTATTATTCAACATAGTTTTGGAAGTGTTAGCCACAGCAATCAGAGAAGAAAAAGAAATAAAAGGAATCCAAATCGGAAAAGAAGAAGTAAAGCTGTCACTGTTTGCAGATGACATGATACTATACATAGAGAATCCTAAAGATGCTACCAGAAAACTACTAGAGCTAATCAATGAATTTGGTAAAGTAGCAGGATACAAAATTAATGCACAGAAATCTCTTGTATTCCTATACACTAATGATGAAAAATCTGAAAGTGAAATTAAGAAAACACTCCCGTTTACCATTGCAACAAAAAGAATAAAATATCTAGGAATAAACCTACTTAAGGAGACAAAAGACCTGTATGCAGAAAATTATAAGACACTGATGAAAGAAATTAAAGATGATACAAATAGATGGAGAGATATACCATGTTCTTGCATGGGAAGAATCAACATTGTGAAAATGACTCTACTACCCAAAGCAATCTACAGATTCAATGCAATCCCTATCAAACTACCACTGGCATTTTTCACAGAACTAGAACAAACAATTTCACAATTTGTATGGAAACACAAAAGACCCCAAATAGCCAAAGCAATCTTGAGAACGAAAAATGGAGCTGGAAGAATCAGGCTCCCTGACTTCAGACTATATTACACAGCTACAGTAATCAAGACAGTTTGGTACTGGCACAAAAACAGAAATATAGATCAATGAAACAGGATAGAAAGCCCAGAGATAAACCCACGCACATATGGTCACCTTATCTTTGATAAAGGAGGCAAGCATATACAGTGGAGAAAAGACAGCCTCTTCAATAAGTGGTGCTGGGAAAATTGGACAGGTACATGTAAAAGTATGAAATTAGAACACTCCCTGACACCATACACAAAAATAAACTCAAAATGGATTAAAGACCTAAGTGTAAGGCCAGACACTATCAAACTCTTAGAGGAAAACATAGGAAGAACACTCTATGACATAAATCACAGCAAGATCCTTTTTGACCCAGCTCCTAGAGAAATGGAAATAAAAACACAAATAAACATATGGGACCTAATGAAACTTAGAAGCTTTTGCACAGCAAAGGAAACCATAAACAAGGCAAAAAGACAACCCTCAGAATGGGAGAAAATATTTGCAAATGAAGCAACTGACAAAGGATTAATCTCCAAAATTTACAAGCAGCTCATGCAGCTCAATAACAAAAAAACAAACAACCCAATCCAAAAATGGGCAGAAGACTTAAATAGACATTTCTCCAAAGAAGATATACAGATTGCCAACAGACACATGAAAGAATGCTCAACATCATTAATCATTAGAGAAATGCAAATCAAAACTACAATGAGATATCATCTCACACCAGTCAGAATGGCCATCATCAAAAAATCTAGAAACAATAAATGCTGGAGAGGGTGTGGAGAAAAGGGAACACTCTTGCACTGTTGGGGGGAATGTAAATTGATACAGCCACTATGGAGATCAGTATGGAGGTTCCTTAAAGAACTAAAAACAGAACTACCATACTACCCAGCAATCCCACTACTGGGCATATATCCTGAGAAAACCATAATTCAAAAAGAGTCATGTACCAAAATGTTCATTGCAGCTCTATTTACAATAGCCAGGACATGGAAGCAACCTAAGTGTCCATCATCGGACGAATGGATAAAGATGTGGCACATATATACAATGGAATATTACTCAGCCATAAAAAGAAGTGAAATGGAGGTATTTGTAGTGAGGTGGATGGAGTTAGAGTCTGTCATACAGAGTGAAGTAAGTCAGAAAGAGAAAAACAAATACAGTATGCTAACACATATATATGGAATCTAAGGAAAAAAAAAAAGGTCATGAAGAACCTAGTGGCAAGATGGGAATAAAGACACAGACCTACTAGAGAATGGACTTGAGGATATGGGGAGGGGCAGGGGTAAGATGTGACAGGTTGAGAGAGTGGCATGGACATATATACACTACCAAATGTAAAATAGATAGCTAGTGGGAAGCAGCCGCATAGTACAGGGAGATCAGCTCGGTGCTTTGTGACCACCTAGAGGTGTGGGATAGGGAGGGTGGGAGGGAGGGAGATGTAAGAGGGAAGAGATATGGGAACATATGTATAAGTATAACTGATTCACTTTGTTATAAAGCAGAAACTAACACACCATTGTAAAGCAATTATACTCCAATAAAGATGTTTAAAAAAAAAAAGAATATCCTACGGTTTCTAACTAGTTTGACTATGTGTATTAATCATTAAAATACCAGGAGAAATAGCCTGTGTGCATTGATGATATATTGAAGATTTAGACACTGATGACATTAATGAGAAATATTACATTTCCCAAGCAATTTGGCCATAAAACTCTCTTCAGCCACTTGTTCTCATTCTCTATTTGAAGAAGGGGAAAGTCAGAACTTTACTACATGAGCTCATCTCCAACTCCAGCCACGTTTATCCTTGCTTACTCCACGGCAGCCCGACTGGTACCTTGAGAGCTTGTTTGGAGGTTCTAGCAGGGGAGCTCAGCTACTCGTATACCCTTGACTGAAGAACAGTCCTCCTCTATCGGGGAAGGTGGTCCTCTTCGACTGAGCTTGCAGCTTCGGGAGGGATGCACATGGAGTGGTGAGGGAGGGAGGGGACACCAGCCTAGCCGAATCAACCCTGGCAATCAGTGGGGTGACAGATGTTGCAGCCAGATCGCCCTCACATCCCCGACTGATACCTTATTCTTTCTTGAACCCACCGAGAATATGTTGGCATCATGGCCTTTGAACTTGCTGTTCTCTCTACCACGATATCTTCTTGGTTTTTTTTTTTTTTTCTATTTCTAGTTTCCTTCCTGCAAAAAGCTGTCAGTTTAGTAGGAAAGACCATGAGTTTGTGGGTTACTATCAATCAAGGTAGAAGGTAATACTTGCTGCCTACTTTGGGGTTCCCCCAAAGAAGAACCTGAGACAATGATTTGAACTTATGCAGAAGGGGACCTCAGAAAATATCACCAGGAAAGTAAGACAGGGAAGGCAGTCAGTAAGAGGCGTGTTTTCAAGCCAGTTAACACCGTGGGCAATGGGGGGCTTAATCCCACTTGGGGACTCTGGGCAATCAATAATCTTAAGTCAGGAGCAAGGAAGCTTCAACGTTGATCGAGGGCTACTCCCAGCACTTCTGCTCCAGCAGAGCAGCCCCTGGAAGCCAGAGAAAGCCTCTGGGCGGAAAAAGGCAGAAAGGAGTGGCTGATGCTACAGAAGTCAGTGTGGAAAATATGCCAAAGCCGTATGGATAGGGCGCTAACGGCATTTGCCAGGGTGCCGCTTGGAACTATCTTTTAAAGAAGTATGCTGCCAATTTAAGGGATTCATGATTATGTTTATTTGGTAAGAAAAGTCAAGGCTTCCTGGAAATGCTGTCATTTGATGTGAATCCACTAGGACTTTGAAGTTCCATCAGTAACCAGAGTATAAGAGAGGCAAAGAGTCTAGAAAGTGACTTTCTGGACAGAATGAAGAGGATGAGCAATGCAAAGGGGGTGAGAAAGCAGAGGCACTCTGGAAACAAGTGGGAAGAATCAGTCATCACTAGCAGAAGTAACAACCTGTAGATACTGGAATAGGGGAAACATTTTTAGTTATCTTAAGAAGAAGCTCTAAATATTGAGGGACTTAATTAGGCAAGATAGCAAAAATAAACAAAACAAAATGAAGTTGAACAGTATGAAGAGATGTTTCACTGAAGAGGATATATGAATGGCAAATAAGCAATGAAAAGTTGTTCCACATCACAAGCCATTAGGGAAATTAAAATTAAGACCACAATGAGGGGGCTTCCCTGGTGGCGCAGTGGTTGAGAATCTGCCTGCCAATGCAGGGGACGTGGGTTCGAGCCCTGGTCTGGGAAGATCCCACATGTCGCAGAGCAACTAAGCCCGTGAGCCACAACTACTGACCCTGTGCGTCTGGAGCCTGTACTCTGCAACAAGAGAGGCCGCGATAGTGAGAGGCCCGTGCACCATGATGAAGAGTGGCCCCCGCTTGCTGCAACTAGAGAAAGCCCTCACACAGAAATGAAGACCCAACGCAACCAAAAATAAAAATAAATAAATAAATAAAAAAACATTTATCTCTGTAGTGATCATTTAAAAAAAAAATCATAAAAAAAAAAGACCACAATGAGCTATCACAACACACCTATTAGAAGAGCTAAAATGTAAAAATAATGATAATGTAAATGCTGGCGAGGATGCAGAGAAACTGGATCTCTCATATGTTGCTGGTGGGAATGTAAAATGGTACAGCCACTTTGGAAAAGTGTTTGGCAATTTCTTTTAAAAACAAAACATATATCTACCATACAACCTAGCAATTGCATTCCTGGGCATTTATTTCAGAGAAATGAAGATTTATGTCTGAACAAAAACCTATACATGATAGTTCACAGCCGCTTTACTTATAATATCCCCAAACTAGAAACAACCAAGATATCCCTCAATAAGTAAATGGTTAAACAAACCATGTACATCATGCTGTGAAAGACTTCTCAGCAATAAAAAGGAGTGAACTACTAATACACATAACAACTTGGATGAATCTCAAGGGCATTATGCTAAGTTTAAAAAAAAAAAAAAAGCCAATCTGAGAAGGTAACATACAGTATGATTCCATTCATAAAAATCTCAAAAAAGGCAAACTTACAGAGATGGGAAACAGATTAGTGGCTACCAGGGGTTAGGAATGGTGGCGAGGAAGGGGTGGAACCTGACTCTGGGCAGCAGGAGAGATTTTTGTGGTAGTGGAATGGTTCTGTCTCTGGTTGGTGGTCATCACAGGAATCTACTTACGTGGTTAAAATGACTGGAACTATACATACACATGGTACCCATGTCCATTTCCTGGTTTTGGTATTATAACATAATCATGTAAAATTGAACCACTTAGGAAAACAAGGTAAAGGTTACATGAGACTCCCTGTACTATCTTTTGCAACTTCCTGTGAATTTATAATTATTTCAAAATGAAAGGTTTAAAAATCATAATACCAAGGGTCATCAGCAGTTCTATGACTGGATCTAAAAGCAAACGGCATTGCTTAGACATGCCTGTAAATTTTCTACTCTCATTATTGAATAGAAAGAAAGTTTCTAGAAGTGCATGTGGAGTGTAGAGCTTACTCCATCTTTTTGTACCCCAACCAAAAAACAGAACGTTATCTGTTCCCTTCCTGTAACTATCCCCACCAGGGATACCTCTGTCCTTACTTCTAACAGCACAGATAAGCTTTGACTATTTTTGTATTTTGTATAAACGGGCCAATTTATTTTTTTTGAGGATCCCAATTCTTTTCAATATGCTGATTGCATTTGTGCATAACACAGTCAATCTTCCTCCTCATCCTAAACCCGTATCTTATAAAAGAAACAAAATGCCTACTCCAGGATTGAGTATTCAGTTGCATTTAATGATGTCAAAGTCATTTGCACCCCCCCCCCCAATACACGTCAAATGCATCCTATACACTTCCCACGTGGGCAGTAACAGGGGAAGGTGGCTGGGGATCCTGCCATTGTGGGATGGAGGAGGAGGGAATTCTATGAAGTTGGGATCTAGAAATGACTTTCAGATCAGCGAAATGCTGCATTTCGAGATAATTATGTGTGAAGTGTGGTTATTTGTGCCTTCACTTTTTTAGTTCAGCGATGGGAAGTGAATCACCAAAGATGTTTTGATTGCCTAAACAAGATCCAATTTCAAGCTCATCTTGGTAATGTGTATATTCTAGATGCAGACATAATTCCTTTTTGAGAAATGAGTACTAATTGAAGTTTCCCAATTTGACAGGAGGGAATGTTTTGTGTATCTCTCAAAGGAAAGTGGAGGCTAACCGTATGGTCCCTTATCTGACCCAGTGACCCAGGGTTGTAAACACCCTTGGTTACGTGTTCCCGTCAGCCTTCACTGGGTCCAGGCATAACTCATTTTGAGAAGAAAGACCCTCCAAGGATCCTTATTGTTCTGAAGGGTGCCACCATTCAGCAGAAAAAAAATCTTTTCCATTGGAGCTAATATTAAATCAGGAAAGGAGTGACTTAATGACCATAAAACATTTCCGAGCACATTGGAGGCTTTCACAAAGAATCCTGTGTTTCCTTGATGCATACAAATAGATATTATTGAAACAGGATGGAGGTTTGGATGGCTTTTTCTGTCATAGCCTGTAGTGATAGATACATTTTATACCCACTATACTCTTCTTCCACGTTTGGGCTGCATTTGTTTTACAGGAAAAAAGAATAACAGGAAATTGTAACTCAAGGTATGCACTCATATGGTATAGTACTGTGCATCAGGGTGATAAGCTACCAATTGAATCTTTGTCATGAAATCAAAACATCTTTGATGATTCACTTCCTCTCCCTGCCCCACCCCCAGCACTCATGTTATAAATAGACACAGTTGTGTATGACAATGTTGAAAGGGAGTATTCCAAAGTCAAACTTACATTTTGATTTTAAATTTTAGGTTATCACTTTGGTGTGATATACTCAGATAAAACAAACAGTACTTCCCTTTTGTAATTTACAGCCTCTTTTAAAATCTTTAATACCTTGGTATATTTCATTTATTGTCCTGAATATAATTTTGGGCATGCTCTCCTCGTGTGAAAAACTGCTATGGTTAATCTGCCTTTGAGTGACATAGTCAATGCAGTTGACAAGCTTAAATTCCTGTCTTTGCTTTTTTCCACCTTGGTATTTTGAAATGAATTGAATGAAAACAAGCAAAAGGAAATACCATAGCAGTTGATTAATTGGTACTAAACTTTGCTCATTATCAAGTAGATAACCAAGAGTACATTAGGAGCAACTTTATACAGCACAAAGAAAAAAAGGTCCTGTAGAATACATTTTTTCATTGCTTATCAAGGAAAAGATATATTTTCAAAAAAAGCAAAAGGAAAATCAAGGTCAGTTCTGTTCTTTACTGCTGCACTTTAATTGGAGCAGTGGCAAAAACAACTTGATCTTTTAGGATCATTGATTTTATCTGGATGTATTATTGTGTATATTAGCCATCTCCTAAATTCCAACTAAAATGATTGTCAGTGGGATGGATATTTGTTCAAAAGGTTCTCCAACAGAGAAAACCTAGGAATAACTGAGAAAACAGTGGGAATTATTATTATCTATGACAACTATACTTAATCTTTGCTTTGGAAAAAAAAATCGCGCACCTTCTCCAGGGTCCTCACAGCTGCTTCCCTATAACGGAGCTCCAAGGAACACCGGGGCTCCCTGTAAGGAGTAAGCAACCTGGCCAAACAGCCACATAAAACCCAACACACTTTCAGGATAAATTTTCAGTTAAAAGCAGGAATAGAAATTCCAAATGAATTACTGGTTTGGATCAAAAAAGATATTGATGGTTCGGTTTTGTTTCTGTTCAATAGGTTTAGAGAATATATACTTTGTTCCAGTGTTTTCAGCCCAGTTAAATATGTTTGAATTTCATTTCAGATTCAATTAGTGCACCTCACAACATGTTTGGCTGATATTTTGGTTTCATTAAGTATCTGTTTAAAATATAAATTCAAATTACTTTTCCAAAGGCTTGCATTTTTATAAGTATCTGAAGGAAAAATTTTATGCTAATCTAGCCATCACCAAAAAGTGTGTGTGAGAGACAGAGACAGAAATAATTTTTGTGTATGAAATATTTTATCAGGGAAAACTATTGTATTTTTAGATAATGTCAGAGTAAGGCTTCAGGGTTTCATCTCAAATTTTATGGTTTCAACAGCTTTATTTTAATCCATTAGCTCTTAGAGCTTATTTACACTACTTAAGAACATTTTCTCTTTCTTATGCAGAGCAGTGAGAACAAAAGAACCACAGTAAAAAAAGCTGGATCCAGTGGTGTCTCCTCTTGTATACAAAGGAGAAAGCCATAACCCTCCCACACAGCCCTGAAAGGCTACTGGGCTTAACACTATTGCATTTGAAGGTTTCTCAAAAGCATAATTAATGTTTTGGTAACTTTTCAACTTTCCTTTCCCCTCTCCCTGAATTTTGCTATGGATTATTGGACTGTTCCATTTAGTGACATGAAAGGAAATCGAAGTCCTGAGCTTTGTAACACACAGATGAGCTTAAAATAGCTCTTCTACTTTTAAACTGTATATACAGGTTTATCTTATTTCTGACAAGATTTTGCAAACATTCTTACTCCTCTTTGTGTGGCACTGAATTTGCAGTCTTTCTTTTGGAGGTTATGTTAGGACAGTACATAATATGTGAAACTGAGCTGAAGTCAAGATTTTATGCCCCAGCCTTTTATGACTATTACAATGTTCTTGACATTTAAAAGCATTTCATAATCTACACTTATTTTTTTAAGCATGCACGATGATATTTCTTTACTAACTCCATCACCAAACCATATGTCAAAATTTTTTAATTATTTTTTTTCTATAGAACTAAAATGTTCCAATTCAAGGAATATGCTGCTTTTTGGTGAAGCAGTTGGTAAGGAGAATATTGACTGGGACTCGTTTAATGGAGATAGTCCATTAACTACTTAATAATGCCAATAATTATTTGTGCAACAGACGCTCCTTTTAAAGAAAAATCAGTGGAGTGTCTTGTACCTGATAGCATTATACTTCAACATTTATTGATTGATAAAATTGACGATGACAATAATATATTATTCAATTCATTCAACAAAATAATTTCTGTTTTACTCATCACAAAAGCATAATTTTGAAGTCTAACATGCAAGTGGTATTGTTTATTCATTTCACAAACAACGTTTGTGATACTCAACTTCTGCAAACATGATCAAACTTTTCTTTTCCCATTTTGTCTAGAACCCATCCCGATGTATGACTCTGACATGTTACTATAGACATACACACATTAGAAATGTGGGGAGCTACTAGGTTAAGAAGAAACAAGTGATTAAAAATAGAACTTCCATATGACGCAGCAATCCCACTTCTGACCATATACACGAAAGAATTGAAATCAGTGTCTCAAAGAAATACCTGCACCCTCATGTGCACTTCAGCATTATTCACAATAGCCAAGCTATAGAATGACGTAAATGTACTTTGACGAATGAGTCGATAAAGAAAATGTAATATAGAAGGAGACCTTCAAGATGGTGGAAGAGTAAGACATGGAGATCACCTTCCTCCCCACAAATACATCAGAAATACATCTACATGTGGGACAACTCCTACAGAACACCTACTGAACACTGTCAGAAGACCTCAGACCTCCCAAAAGGCAAGAAACTCTCCACGTACCTGGGTAGGGCAAAAGAAAAAAGAAAAAACAGAGACAAAAGAATAGGGATGGGACCTGCACGAGTGGGAGGTAGCTGTGAAGGAGGAAAAGTTTCCACACACTAGGAAGCCCCTTCACTGGCAGAGACGGGGATCGGTGCAGACCAGCACTCCCTAGCCTAAGAGGCTTGTCTGCTCACCCACTGGGGCAGATGGGGGCTGGGAGCTGAGGCTCTGGCTTCGGAGGTCAGACCCCAGGGAGAGGACTGGGGTTGGTTGTGTGAACACAGCCTGAAGGGGGCTAGTGCACCACTGCTAAGAGGCAAGAGACCATTGTTTCGGAATGCACGAGGAGAGGGGATTCAGAACACCGCTAAACGAGCTCCAGAGACAGGCGCGAGCCATGGCTATCAGCGCAGACACCAGGGACAGGCATGAGACGCTAAGGCTGCTACTGCAGCCACCAAGAAGCCTGTGTGCAAGCCTGTGCAGCCTACCAGTGCCAGGGTCCCGTGATCCAGGGACAACTTCCCCAGGAGAACACACGGCACGCCTCAGGCTAGTGCAACGTCATGCTGGCCTCTGCCACCACAGGCTTGTCCTGCACTCTGTACCCGTCCCTCCCCCCAGCCTGAGTGAGCCAGAGCCCACTAATCAGCTGCTCCTTTAACCCCGTCCTATCTGAGCGAAGAACAGATGCCCTCAGGCGACCTACACGCAGAAGCAGGGTCAAATCCAAAGCTAAACCCCAGGAGCTGTTCGAACAAAGAAGAGAAAGAGAAATTTCTCCCAGCAGCTTCAGGAGCAGTGGATTAAATCTCCACAATCAACTTGATGTATGCTGCATCTCTGAAATACCTGAATAGAAAATGAATCATCCCAAAATTGAGGCGGTGCACTTTGGGACCATGATATATATATATTTTTCCTTTTTCTCTTTTTGTGATGGTGTATGTGTATGCTTCTGTGTGTGGTTTTGTCTGTATACCTTTGTTTTTACCGTTTGTCCTAGGGGTCTGTCTGTCCGTATTTTTTAGTATAGTTTTTAGAGCTTCTTATCATTGGTGGATTTGTTTTTCGGTTTGGTTGCTCTCTCCTTTCTTTATTTCTATTTTTTTTCTTTTTTTTATTACTTTTTAATTTGTTTTATTTTTAATAATTATTTTTTATTTTTATTTTAATAACTTTATTTTATTTTTTACTTTCTTTCTTTCTTTCTCCCTTTTCTTCTAAGCCGTGTGGCTGACAGGGTTTTGGTGCTCCGCCTGGGTGTCAGGCCTGTGCCTCTGAGGTGGGAGAACCTAGTTCAGGACACTGGTCCACCAAGGCCTCCCAGCTCCATGTAATATCAAATGGCGAAAGCTCTGCCAGAGATCTCCATCTCAATTCTAAGACCCAGCTCCACTCAACGACCAGCAAGCTACAGTGCTGGACACCCTATGCCAAACAACTAGCAAGACAGGAACACAAAACACACCCATTAGCAGAGAGGCTGCCTAAAATCATAATAAGGTCACAGGCACCCCAAAAAACACCACTGGATGCAGACCTGCCCACCATAAAGACAAGATCCAGCCTCATCCACCAGAACACAGGCACTAGTCCCCTCCACCAGGAAGCCTAAACAACCCACTGAACCAACCTTAGCCACTGGGGACAGACACCAAGAACAACAGGAACTACGAACCTGCAGCCTGAGAAAAGGAGACCCCAAACACAGTAAGTTAAGCAAAATGAGAAGACAGAGAAATACACAGCACATGAAGGAGCAAGATAAAAACCCACCAGAACAAACAAATGAAGAGGAAATAGTCTACATAAAAGAATTCAGAGTAATGATAGTAAAGATGATCCAAAATCTTGGAAATAGAATGGAGAAAATACAAGAAACGTTTAACAAGGACCTAGAAAAACTAAAGAGTAAACAAACGATGATAAACAACACAATAAATGAAATTAAAAATTCTCTACAAGGAATCAATAGCAGAATAACTGAGGCAGAAGAACGGATAAGTGACCTGGAAGATAAAATAGTGGAAATAACTACTGCAGAGCAGAATAAAGAAAAAAGAATGAAAAGAATAGAGGACAGTCCCAGAGACCACTGGGACAACATTAAACGCACCAACATTCAAATTATAGGGGTCCCAGAAGAAGAAGAGGAAAAGAAAGGGACTGAGAAAATATTTGAAGAGATTATAGTTGAAAACTTCCCTAATACGGGAAAGGAAATAGTTAATCAAGTCCAGAAAGCACAGAGTCCCATACAGGATAAATCTAAGGAGAAACACGTCAACACACATATTAATCAAACTATCAAAAATTAAATATAAAGAAAAAATATTAAAAGCAGCAAGGGAAAAAGAACAAATAACATATAAGGGAATCCCCATAAGGTTAACAGCTGATCTTTCAGCAGAAACTCTGCAAGCCAGAAGGGAGTGGCAGGACATGATCAAAGTGATGAAAGGGAAAAACCTACAACGAAGATTACTTTACCCAGCAAGGATCTCATTCATATTTGACAGAGAAACTAAAACCTTTACAGACAAGCAAAAGCTAAGAGAATTCAGCACCACCAAACCAGCTTTACAACAAATGCTAAAGGAACTTCTCTAGGCAGGACACAAAAGAGAAGGAAAAGACCTACAATAACAAACCCAAAACAATTAAGAAAATGGTAATAGGAACATACATATCAATAATTACCTTAAATGTAAATGGATTAAATGCTCCAACCAAAAGACACAGACTGGCTGAATGGATACAAAAACAAGACACATATATACGCTGTCTACAAGAGACCCACTTCTGACCTAGGGACACATACAGACTGAAAGTGAGGAGATGGAAAAAGATATTCCATGCAAATGGAAGTCAAAAGAAAGCTGGAGTAGCAATTCTCATATCAGACAAAATAGACTTTAAAATAAAGACTATTACAAGAGACAAAGAAGGACACTACATAACGATCAAGGGATCAATCCAAGAAGAAGATATAACAATTATAAATATTTATACACCCAACATATGAGCAACTCAGTACATAAGGCAAATGCTAACAGCCATAAAAGGGGAAATTGACAGTAACACAATCATAGTTGGGAACTTTAACACCCCACTTTCACCAATGGATAGATCATCCAAAATGAAAATAAATAAAGAAACACAGGGCTTCCCTGGTGGCGCAGTGGTTGAGAATCTGCCTGCCAATGCAGGGGACATGGGTTCGAGCCCTGGTCTGGGAAGATCCCACATGCTGCGGAGCAACTAGGCCCGTGAGCCACAACTACTGAGCCTGCGCGTCTGGAGCCTGTGCTCCGCAACAAGAGAGGCCACGATAGTGAGAGGCCCGCGCACCGCGATGAAGAGTGGCCCCCACTTGCCGCAACTAGAGAAAGCCCTAGCACAGAAATGAAGACCCAACATAACAATCAATCAATCAATAAATAAATAAATCTTTAAAAAAAAAAATTCCTTTCATGTTCAAATTCTCAGAGGCATGGCAACAATATTACATGAAGAGACGTACATCTGTATCTCTCTCACAAAAAAAAAAAATAAATAAAATAAAATAAAGAAACACAAGCCTTAAATGACACATTAGACAAGATGGACTTAATTCATATTCATAGGACATTCCATCCAAAAACAACAGAATATACTTTCTTCTCAAATGCTCATGGAACATTCTCCAGGATAGATCATATATTGGGTGACAAATCAAGCCTTGGTAAATTTAAGAAAATTGAAATCGTATCAAGTATCTTTTCCGACCACAACGCTATGAGACTAGATATCAATTACAGGAAAAAATCTAAAAACTACAAACAAATGGAGGCTAAACAATACACTACTTAATAAACAAGAGATCACTGAAGAAATCAAAGAGGAAATTTAAAAAATACCTAGAAACAAATGACAATGAAAACACGACGACCCAAAACCCATGGGATGCAGCAAAAGCAGTTCTAAGAGGGAAGTTTATAGCAATACAAGCCTACCTCAAGAAAAAAGAAAAATCTCAAGGAAACAACCTAAAGCAATTTGAGAAAGAAGACAGAAATAAACCCAAAGTTAGCAGAAGGAAAGAAATCATAAAGATCAGATCAGAAATAAATGAAAAAGAAATGAAGGAAATGATAGCAAAGATCAATAAAACTAAAAGCTGGTCCTTTGAGAAGATAAATAAAATTAATAAACCATTAGCCAGACTCATCAAGAAAAAAAGGGAGAAGACTCATATCAATAGAATTAGAAATGAAAAAGGAGAAGTAACAACTGACACTGCAGAAATACAAAGGATCATGAGAGATTACTACAAGCAACTCTATGCCAATAAAATGGACAAGCTGGAAGAAAAGGACAAATTCTTAGAAATGTACAACCTTCCAAGACTGAACCAGAAAGAAATAGAAAATATGAACAGACCAATCACAAGCACTGAAATTGAAACTGTGATTAAAGGTTTTCCAGCAAACAAAAGTCCAGGACCAGGTGGCTTCACAGGTGAATTCTATCAAACATTTAGAGAAGAGCTAACACCTATCCATCTCAAACTCTTCCAAAATATAACAGAGGGAGGAACACTCCCAAACTCATTCTACGAGGCCACCATCACCCTGATACCAAAACCAGGCAAAGACTTCACAAAGAAAGAAAACTACAGGCCAATATCACTGATGAACAAAGATGCAAAAATCCTCAACAAAATACTAGCAAACAGAATCCAACAGCACATTAAACGGATCATACACCATGGTCAAGTCAGGTTTATCCCAGGAATGCAAGGATCCTTCAATATACACAAATCAATTCATGTGATACACCATATTAACAAGTTAAAGGATAAAAACGATATGATAACATCAATAGATGCAGAAAAACTTTCGACAAAATTCAACACCCATTCATGATAAACACCTTCCATAAAGTAGGCATAGAGATAACTTATCTCAACATAATAAAGGCCACATATGGACAAACCCACAGCCAACATCGTTCTCAATGGTGAAAAGCTGAAACCATTTCCACTAAGATCAGGAACAAGACAAGGTTGCCCACTCTCACACTATTATTCAACATAGTTTTGGAAGTTTTAGCCACAGCAATCAGAGAAGAAAAAGAAATAAAAGGAATCCAAATTGGAAAAAAAAGAGGTAAAGCTGTCACTGTTTGCAGATGACATGATACTATACATACAGAATCCTAAAGATGCTACCAGAAAATTACTAGAGCTAATCAATGAATTTGTTAAAGTAGCAGGATACAAAATTTATGCACAGAAATCTCTTGCATTTCTATACACTAATGATGAAAAATTTGAAAGAGAAATTAAGGAAACACTCCCATTTACCATTGCAACAAAAAGAATAAAATACCTAGGAATAAACGTACCTAGGGAGACAAAAGACCTGTATGCAGAAAACTATAAGAAACTGATGAAAGAAATTAAAGATGATACCAACAGATGGAGAGATATGCCATGTTCTTGGATTGGAAGAATCAACATTGTGAAAATGACTACACTACCCAAAGCAATCTACAGATTCAATGCAATCCCTATCAAACTAGTAGTGGCATTTTTCACAGAACTAGAACAAAAAATTTCACAATTTGTATGGAAACACAAAAGACCCCGAATAGCCAAAGCAATCTTGAGAAAGAAAAACGGAGCTGGAGTAATCAGGCTCCCTGATATCAGACTATCTGCAAAGCTACAGTAATCAAGACAGTATGGTACCGGCACAAAAACAA
Organism: Eschrichtius robustus; assembly: GCF_028021215.1. Lineage (NCBI taxonomy): Eukaryota > Metazoa > Chordata > Mammalia > Artiodactyla > Eschrichtiidae > Eschrichtius > Eschrichtius robustus. The sequence continues at coordinate 40,674,942 of NC_090839.1, forward strand.
ATATAGATCAATGGAACAGGATAGAAAGCTGAGAGATAAACCCATGCACATATGGTCACCTTATCTTTGATAAAGGAGGCAAGAATACACAATGGAGAAAAGAGAGCCTCTTCAATAAGTGGTGCTGGGAAAACTGGACAGCTACATCTAAAAGAATGAAATTAGAACACTTCCTAACACCATACACAGAAACAAACTCAAAATGGATTAAAGACCTAAATGTAAGGCCAGACACTATAAAACTCTTAGAGGAAAACATAGGAAGAACACTCTATGACAGAAATCACAGCAAGATCCTTTTTTGGCCCACCTCCTAGAGAAATGGAAATAAAAACAAAAATAAACAAATGGGACCTAATGAAACTTAAAAGCTTTTGCACAGCAAAGGAAACCATAAACAAGGCAAAAAGACAACCCTCAGAATGGGAGAAAATATTTGCAAACAAAGCAACTGACAAAGGATTAATCTCCAAAGTATACAAGAAGCTCATGCAGCTCAATATCAAAAAAACAAACAACCCAATCCAAAAATGGGCAGAAGACCTAAATAGACATTTCTCCTAAGAAGATATACAGATTGCCAACAAACACATGAAGGAATTCTCAACATCATTAATCATTAGAGAAATGCAAATCAAAACTACAATGAGGTATCACCTCTCACCAGTCAGAATGGCCATCATCAAAAAATCTAGAAACAATAAATGCTGGAAAGGGTGTGGAGAAAAGGGTACCCTCTTGCACTGTTGATGGGAATGTAAATTGATACAACCACTATGGAGAATAGTATGGAGGTCCCTTAAGAAACTAAAAATAGAACTACCATACGACCCAGCAATCCCACTACTGGGCATATATCCTGAGAAAACCATAATTCAAAAAGAGTCATGTACCACAATGTTCACTGCAGCTCTATTTACAATAGCCAGGACATGGAAGCAACCTAAGTGTCCATCGACAGATGAATGGATAAAGAAGATGTGGCACATATATACAATGGAATATTTCTCAGTCATAAAAAGAATTGAAATTGAGTTATTTGTAGTGAGGTGGATGGACCTAGAGTTTGTCATACAGAGTGAGGTAAGTCAGAAAGAGAAAAACAAATACCGTATGCTAACACATACATATGGAATCTAAAAAAAAAAAAAAAAATGGTTGTGAAGAACCTACGGGCAGGACAGGAATAAAGACACAGACATAGAGACTGGACTTGAGGACATGGGCAGGGGGAAGGGTAAGGTGGGATGAAGTGAGAGAGTGGTATTGTCATATATATACTACCAAATGTAAAATAGATAGCTAGTGGGAAGCAGCTGCATAGCACAGGGAGGTCAACTCGGTGCTTTGTGACCACCTAGAGGAGTGGGATAGGGAGGGTAGGAGGGAGAGGCAAGAGGGAGGAGATATGAGGATATATCTATATGTATGGCTGATTTACATTGTTATAAAGCAGAAACCAACACACCACTGTAAAGCAATTATACTCCAATAAAGATGTTAAAAAAATAATAAAAAATTAAAATAAATTAAAAAAAGAAAATGTAATATATATTATATTATATATTTATTTATATATATTTATTTATATGTATTATATTATCCAGCCTTAAAAAAAAGAAAATCTGCCCTTTGCAGCAGCATGGATGAACTTGGAGGGCATTATGCTAAGTGAAATAAGCCAGACAGAGACAGACAATATACTGCATCATTTATATATAGAATCTTTTTTAAAAAAAGTGATTTTAGAGACATATAGAATAGAATGGTGGTTGCTGAGGCAGGGAGAAGGGGAAATGGGGTGATGTAGGTCAAAGGGTACAAATTTTCAGTTATAAGAATAAGTTCTGAGGCTTTAATATACAGTGTGGTGACTCTAGTTAATAATATGTTACTGTACACTTGAAAGCTGCTGAGAATAAATCTTAAGTATTCTCACCTCAAAAAAAATGCTAGTAAGTAATGGATGTGTTAATCATGTTGATCTTGGTAATCACTGCACAATGTATATGTATGTCAAACCATCAGATTGTACACTTTAAATATATACAATTATATTTATCAACTATTCTCAATAAAGTTAAAAAAAGAAAAGAAAAGAAACCAGTGACCTTACACCACTCTCAATTCACAAGTCAGAAAGAAAACAGGCTAGGGCCTCAGAGAGTCAGATGGATGGAGAGAGAACAAGGATCCAGTACTTCTGTGTTTTCAAACCCAAATACATTACATAACCCTCTCAGAGACTCACAAACAAATATTTCCAATTTCAAGGAGCAGTAGCAATTACTAATTACTTATTCATAAGGAATGCAAATCCTTCAGATTCTGATTTATTCTTTAGATTCTTAAATGTCAGATTGCAGGTGGTTTTCAATTCCACAGACATGCTGGGTTTACTTGGGTAGCTGCTAACAGCGCAGCAGCCACGTCTAGACCTTCCCTGGCTGTGCAAATCTTTTCTATATTCTAACTTTGTAAAGCCAGAGATATAGACAGTATTGGAGTGCAGTCTCCAAAACAGTCTTGCAAAAGCATAAGAAGGCCAGATGAGTTTCCTATATCTCTTTAATAGTAATGACAAAGAAAGTGACATCTTTTTCTAGAAAGCTGAAAAATAGAGTAACTTTCTTTTTGAGAATGAAGAAACACAAAAACTAAATGCAATGTGTGAACCAGAATTGGATCCTGGACCAGAGTGGGGAAAAAAAGTAAAAAGGACTTTATTGATATGGTTGTAGAAATTCAGATAATATCTGTTGGTTGGATATTAGTATTCTATCAATATTAAATTTTCTGAATTTGTTAATGTGCTTTGATTATTGAAGTGAATATCCTTGTTCTTAGAAAATACACACTTAGAGGCAAATGGGCCTAGCTTCTGTAACTTATTCTCAGTAGTTCAGAAAAAAAGCATCTGTGTGTATTTGTGCCTGTGCGGTGGGAAAGAAAGAGAGAGAGGGAATGATAAAGCAAATATGGCAAAATAATAATTGGTAAATTTGGATGAAGGGTATATGGGATTTATTTGTACTATTCTTGTAACTTTCTGTAAATTTATAATTATATAAAAATTATAAAGTTATAAAAAAGAATATCTCTACTTAAAAATATAGAACACAAGACACCTTCAGCATTATATGCCCATCTACTACTTAGTTGTTTCAGTCGTCAAGACCTGCAACTATTATCTCCAAACTTAAAACCATATATATTTATAGTAATTAACTGCTCCCCAGCTGAGCTGCAATCCTGCCCCTTACTCTCACAATAGGAGGTAAGCCTGGCTATCCGCCAAAGTGAAGAGAGGTACATGAATTGAGCAACTCTTTCATTTTAATTATTATTGTTCATTACATTGAAAATTTAGTAATTTTAAAACAACAACCACCAATTTATTATCTCTCATGGTTTCTGTGGACAGGAATTCAGGAAGGACTTACCGGGGTGTTTCTGGCTTGGGGCCTCTGGAACAGCAAGAGACTGGAGCAGCTGGGGATTGGATGGGCCTCTCTCAAAGCTGTTTCAGTGACTTTCCCTGTGATCTTTCCACATGGGCTAAACTGGGCTTCCTCACAACATGGTGGCCTTAAGGCAGTTGAACTGCTTACATGGTGGCTGTAAGAAATTCTAAGAAAGTGTCCTAAGAAAACCAAGTGGAAGCTACATCGCCATTTATTGAACAGCCTTGGAAATCCACAGCATTCATTCCTTCTGACATAATTGCAAGCCTGTCCAGATTAAGGGGAGGAAACACAGACCCCACTTTTGTTGGCAAGTGTGTCAAACTCACACTGTAAGAAGAACAAGTAGGATGAGAGATCTTATTATGGTCATCTTGAAAACTACAATCTGTCATATCTAATACATATTTGTAAAGCCAGATGATTACAGATGGTCTCATAAGGCTGTTTCCCAGAAAGTTAAGGTCTATCCTTAGGTCATCTGAAGCCCCAAGGCATGTAGAGAGAGAAAGTTATCTGTCTCTATACCAGAGAGTGCCTAAACCACTGCTTTTTGATCTGTTTTGCTTCTACGAAATCTAAATTGCTAGTCCAAATATCATAGTCTTTCTGTTTAAAAAGTACATGTGCATGGTTTAAATTACTACAGATACCCTTGAATCACATAAGTTCTTCTAAACGAGTAGTGTGACATTAAGGTCAGTGACTTAATCAAGAGTTCTCTTGAAAACAGAGCCTGACATGGGCTTAGGTATAGGTAGTTTGTTGGGAGGTTCTCTCAGAGACCAGGAATGAAGGAAACAGAGAATGTAAGAAGTATGGGGGATATTCAATGGAACTGTCCATTATGGAGTTACCATAACTGTGGGAAATTGAGGCTTGTTGTAAATGAGGATGGATAGATAGGAGTAATGATCCATCACCTTCTTTCCCCATCAGTCAAAGGTTGCTCCAGTGGGTGTAAACTATCCCCACACTTCCACATTAGACAAAAAAAAAAAAAGTGTGCTGAGCATAAATCAAAAGACAAAACAAGCATGAGCTTGATGGCAACAGATGCATCACAAGTGAGTCTGAAAGGGTGTGAGGTAGGGCTCAGAGGCACCCAAAACACTTCATAATGATAAGTGACCCATTCAACACTCAGCAATAAAAGGCTGCTTTCCTCTGTGTCAGGAATATGGTTATAAAATATTAACAATTGTATTCAAAATATTAACAACTGCAGTGTGCTGGGAGCCTGTTGTTAAATTTTCAGGAATTTTGTTAGCTGGTTAAAGAAAACTGTTACCAAAAATTAAATTATATAAACTTACATTTAAATAAATTATATTAAAAAACAAAAGTTAATTAGCACTCACAATTCTTCACTTTCTAATTAGTTTACTACATTTGCTCTTATGAAGCTCTTGAGATTGTCTTTTTTACCTATATGGCAAAACTGCTACAAAATGGTGCACTACTGCTCATCTCTTCCCAATTCTATATTCAGTAATGTCATATTGGTAACTTGAAATCAGCCACGGTAGGGGTATTTATGCCATGGCAACCAACAAACACTACAAATCCAGGCTTCGTGTGTGTGTGTGTGTGTGTGTGTGTGTGTGTGTAAGAATGGTTATTAAGCATTTACCAGCACACCAACAATCAAAAAATCATTTTTGCTTTTGTTATCTTTATTCCTGCTAATTCCTGTTAACTCCTATCTCCTCCCCTCACCCCCATTCCAGCAGCATCATCTTTATGTTTATTACCTCAAGGAATGGAAGATAAAAGGGGAGAAACAACAACTGCTTTCCGGGCTTTTGAGTTTTAAAAGCTTAGGTCCTGTGGGAAAAAAAGAGCACACACACACAGATAATAAAATAGATTCGGGACAAGGTAAGATGTGCAAAAGCAAAGCTCACCAGCTTACCCACTCCTCAAACAAAAAAAAGGAACTTGAGGGCAGGAAGGAGCGTGGGGATGGTTGCCTAAGAGAGGAAACCATGAAATCTTAGACTCAACTTCTTGGGACAGGATTGATAAACAACAACAGGATAGATTTGGAGGAGTGAAGTGAGGAAGGGGTTAGATCTCCTTTGGTAAAAATCCTAGGTGGTCAGTAAGAGCCTGGGATGGAAAGGGAAGCAGATTGTGTCTAGACAGTTGGCCCTGATCAACCTCACAAAGACCATGCCTTCAACCCCATCATGATAGGGTCTGTAGAATGCCTCCTGAAGATACAGGATGGCATGGCAATCGTGAAGGGATTCACATAGACCCCCAGACTGCCCACTGCTGATGTGGCCCAGAGCCTATGTGTCCAGCAAGCCTGAGGTGGGGGAGAGAGAGCCCCCTCTGGGATCTTACAGACAGACTGTAGGACTGTGCAACAGTGGTCTGTAGGACCAAAGATGAGAACCAGGATGAAGGATGGCTCAACAGATGCCAACATGACAGAGTACTCCATATCCCTGATCCCATACCACTCAAGCCCCGGCACAATGAAAGCCCCAGGGCTGACATCCAGTCCTAGGCAAGCATGTGGAAACTCTGAATTAATTAAAATCAAATTCATACTCCATTGTGGCATAGAGTCTCATAATAGAAATTAACTAGAGTTACAGGAAATAAAAAGAGCTGAATTTCTTACACACCTGAGTTTGTGAACTTGGATTAGTACCTGCTGCACCTTGACTGAATGGGAATCAACTTTTGAAAACATACCTATTTTCAGGGTTCTTTTTGGGTATGTTGTACTATTTGCCACATCAGGCACAAAGGGTATGCCTGCTGCTTCCAAGGGTTAGATTGATAATAGGCTGTATTGACTGAACTGGAGATTATGACAGTGGGAGTCCCTAAATGCTTCAGGGACTTTTAAGGCACAACCCTTTGGAAGCATAAAAGGGTACTATTAACATTTTCATGTCATGTCTAACATCTGGGAAACATTTTCCTGCCAGGACAACGTCTGTGAGGCACCAACACACTTGAAGAAACCTGTATTTTTCCCTCTCTCTTTTTTGAGAAGACTATTGTTTTTACAAATATTCACTGCCCTTTCTGTGATATAGTATTCTATTTCCCTATCCCGTTGGCATCAGGCTTGGCCATATGACTTGCTCTGACAAAGAAATATGAGAGAAGTGATGTGTGCCACTTACAAGAGGATATTTCCTAGGTTCACTTCTTTTTTGACCAACAATGTTCTAGATTTTAGGACACTAATGGCAAAAATGATTGCAACTCTTCATCTCTGCCTTGATAATGTGACTTTGTAGCAACTTCCATCAAAGGTGGAGTTCTTCTTTCCTAGAATCTGGGCTGGTCCATGACATGATGTGGCCAATTGAATGTGGTAGAAGCAATGATGTGCTATTTCATAATCTAATTTGCAGGAGGGCTTCACTCACTGTCTTGGTACCCGGATACTGTCAGGTAAACAAGCTTGGCTTAGCTTGTTGAAGAATGAGGATGAAGAATGAGGGGACCACAGATGAGATGTCCCAGCTGAGGCCACCCTATACCAGTCTATTGCAAGTCAACCACCAAATATGTAAGGGAGCCAAGCTGAGATCAACTGAGCCTAACCCAGATCAGCAGAACTGTCCAGCAGGCATGTAGACTCAGCAAAAAGTGTAAATGTTTATTCCTGAATACTGCTGAAGTTTTGTGGTGGTTTGAAATTGCCACATTAATGTTTCAGAGATAAATAGTGCACAGGTTAGTCAGCTCGCACCTCAAGGTGCAGAAGATGTGGAACAAAGCTACAGGTAGCATACAAATGGCACAAAGTATGAACAAGAAACTAATCCTTTTTGATTGTAAGACACTGAGATACAGGCTCTATTTGTTATCCAGAATAACCTAACCCATGCTGACTGATATATCAATCAACATTCCTAACCATTCTTCCTCTACTTCTGATTTATTTTTTCCTCCTGGTTGATTTCTATGCTTTCTATTCCACAGAAACTGGGTTTGCACAAATTCCTTATGATATTGGTATCTAGCTGCTTCCTATGTTGTTATTCATTCAAAATTTTTCCTGACTTTAGACCTTAAGATTCATCTTTCTCTTATATTCCAGGATCCCTGGGCCATAAGACTGGGTTTTCGCAAATTGGAAATTTGTGCACTTTGTTTAGTGATAAGAATTTGCAAGACCAAGGCCAAGGTCATACTTTTGGGGGCCATCTGCACACTACCTTTAGAATTCACTCCAGTAGAGAGTTGCTACTATCATTCCCATTTCAGAGATGCTGAAGCTAAGCACTTGCCTGAGGCCTTAGAGCTAACTTGAATTGGAATCTTCATTTGAACCCAAAGGTCTTAATACACTGAGCATCCCCGTGCATTAAAAAATAGCCAATACTTACCAAGCTAAGTCCTTTAATAATGACGATGGGCCGTATTTCTTGAAACAAGGTGCCAGACCCTCTTCTAAGTGCTTACATACCCCCTACTTCACTATTCACCACTGAACAGATGAAGAAACAGAGACACTGAGCTTCAGGGTATGTTGTTCCAAGGTTATCCAACGTGCAGATGGGGAGGCAGCCCAGCTCCACACCTGCAGTCCTAGTCACCACGTCATGCCAGCTCTTACACGCTCCCTCATTGGATCCAGTGCTTCCCAAACTCGAGCCTGCCCGGGAAGCATGTGGGGTGGGGGGGGGCTTGTTATACAGATTTGAGGACACCCTCCCTAGAGCCTGGGATTCAGCAGGTGTGGGATAGAATCAAGAATCTGCATTTCGAGCAAGCGTCCAGGTTTTGTGGATGCTGTCCGTCCAGGAATCACACTTTGAGGGGAGGTCATTTTATCCTTGAAGCATCCCTCTGAGGAAGATGCTATCACTCCCCTGTGCTCCAGGGCGGCTTAAAGGTTACACTACCTGCAATGCATGGCACACGGCAGGTGTCAATCAATGAATCTTGAATAAAGCAGTGAAATGACTTGCACAGGATCACGTAGCTTAATGGCACCATAAGAATTAAATTTACACTGTCATTCCAGAGACAAAGCTTGTAGGGACTCTCCAGGTTGCTTTTCAAGGATGTACCTCTCACATATTAGACCAGCGGGCTGTCCAAGGAGCCAACTCAGGCATTCTCCATCTCCCAGAAGACCTAGAATAGCTTCCTGCATATAAAGAGCACCCAGGAATCATTTGCTAAATGGAACTGAAGTTAGAACATGGTATTCTCCCCACTCTTCTTGCTGGAGTAATGATTCAGTAATTATGTTAGATTAGGAAATACCTACTTGTTTTCTTCAAGTGCCTGGTCCTTTCTTTCATTTATCACAATTTAGTTTGTTTGCCACAGTGTGCTTCTGCGTATACTATAACCGACAGCACTTATTTTTTTTTTTTTTTCATTTAGACTAACCCTGGAGCCCAGAGAAAATGCATAATGGTTTCTTGTTCATTTCTGTTTAACTTGAGCAATATACTAATGTCATCAATATCTAGTTCAACTTTCATCATTAGTAGCAATGAAACGTTGCCATCCAATTACGTTTCCTCAGAGTAAGTGAAAGCGTTTAATAATGCTTCATTCTGACCACCCTCATGTGTGAAAATTAGTTAGATATTTTTGGAAAATGGAAAGAAATCAAGGCATTGAGGTAGGAAATGGAGCCCCACCATCACAGGAGCTTGGAGTTCATACAACTCAGAAAGTTTTAGGGTCTTTGCATCACTTGGAAATTGAGCTGAGCTTCTGGTGTTCTAAATAATGTGTTCACGGAAAAGAGAGTTTTGCACATTCTGTACCCCAAATGGATGCCACCGTCTTCCCTGTCTTTCTACACCTGGCCTAACTTTCCTTCCTGATGTTCCTATTCTTGTCCCTGGCACCATCATTCTCCCAGGGCAAAGGGCTGTGGAATTGGTGCCGCCCTCAATTCCCTTCCATCTCGCTCACCTTCACATCCCTTTAACTGCCCCATCCTTAAGCTGCACACATCTCCATAGCTGGCACTGTCGGTGAGCTCCCAGACCCAGGGAGCCCCTCTCACCAGCTCTCCATGTCCACCTACCAGCCTGTGTCGCTTTGCTTCCAATGGTTCGTACCTGAGGTCTGCTTCAGAGAGCTGCCCTGAGACTACTGGAACTCTTTACTCTCGATGCCTGGGAGTTCATATCACCCTGGGGTGGCCCACAGCCAAAGAGTGACCAGGGCAGAAGGATGAAAGCCCAGTTCCTTACCTTCAAACAAAACAGACTCTGCAGGGACGTTTATGCTCCAGAGCTCCCTGTAGGATGAGGCTGAGGCTGGGGCTTGCCCTGAAAGCTCACTCTTGCTTGTGTCTTCACCTTCCCTGTCCTGCTTCCCTCACCCCCTCACTGGTTTCTACTGAGAACAACGTCTTGGTAAATTATCTCCCCATGGACGCTCGCTTCAGGGTCTGCTTCTGGAGAACCCGACCCAGGACAGTCTTACTTGAGTGTCCACCTTTCCACTCTCAAAGCTACCACCTTAGTTCATGATCTATTGTGTAAGCACTTGGATCACCATCTCAGCTCGTGACTCTTCCCATTTACCTACTGTTCCACATCCTCCTAATGCATGCCCCTGAGCACATCATTTCTCTGGTCAAGATCCAGCAATCGTTCCTCGTTTGCTGTGGAATTAAGCACAAACCCCTGCAGATAAATCCCTGATACTGTATGAAACTCGACCCTGACAACCCCCAACACCTCACTTTCCCAGTCCCCTCCTTTGCTCAAAGCTGTTTGGTCCATCTGAAATGTCTTCTCACTTTATCCAAGTAGAAAAATCCTGCCTGTCAATCAAATTCATCTCAAGTGCCTTTTCTATTATGAATACTTTATTGACCCTCCTTTTTATTAGTTTCCTGTTGTTGTCATAACAAATTACCACAAACTTAATGGCTTAAAACAACACACATTGATTATCTTACAGTTCCGTAGGTAAGAAATCTAGGCAGGCTCGCCTTGGTACTCTGCTAAACATACACAAGGACGAAGTCAAGGTGTTGACCAGCTGGGCTCTTACCTGGAGGTTCTTGGGGAAAAAATCTACTGTAAAACTCCTTGGGTTGTTAGCAGAATTCAGTTCCTTGTGGTTGTAGTACTGAGATCCCTGGCCTTTCTGTTGTCAAAGCCAGAATTTGTCAAGCTTAGATTCTTTGACTTCCGTTTCTGTCACATCCCCTCTGCCTCCGACTGAGAAAGTTCTCCGCTCCTAATGGATCATGTGGTTAGATTGAGGCCACTCAGATAATCCAGGATAATCTCCCCATCTCAAGGTCCATAACCTTAATCACATCTGCATAGTCCCTTTTGCCAGGTAACAAAACATATTCATAGGTTCCATGGTTTACAGTGTAAACATCTTTGCGGGGGCTATTCTGCTAGCCACACCCCACCCCGATAAAAATAGTCTCTGAAATGCTATAGCCCTTCCTATCTCCCTTATGGTAGTTTTTCTCACATATAAAGTAGGAATAGCTAACTTACTTCAATTGTGCTTACCAGGCACTCTTCTAAGCACTTTACATATATTGACACACTTATTCTTTGTAACAAAGCACCCTTTGAGTGCTATTACTATCTCCATTTTACAGATGAGGAAACAGAGACACAGGGAGACTCATAAACTGACAAAATGGTAGAGCCAGGCATGGCAAAGTTGATGCTATGTGGGCGCTAAACCAATTTTTCTTCCAATGACGCAGGAAGGCTTCACTTCCAACTGCCCCTGCATCAAGGCAGGGCCATGTGACTGATTCTGGCCACTGGAATGTGGGCAAAAGTGGTGAAGGCCACTTTTCCAGTCTGGCCCCGCCAATATGTGGCATGGTTTTCTATGCTCTCTCTCTGTCTGGCTGGAAGCAAATGACCCCAAGATGGAGAGCCACCCCATGAAGAGCCTAGGCCTCTGAATCACCTCTTGCAGGAGGCGGGGGGAGGCAGGAGGTCCTCCTGACTCACCCTGGGCAGTGGCATGTGAGTTAAATCACATTGTATTATGTCACTGGGATTTCAGGGATCTTTGTTACAGCCACTAATACCACTTAACTTTGATGAATGTACCAAAATTCAAGCCTAGGAAATCTGGCTCTAGAGTCTGTGCCCTTCACTGCAATGTCATTCCTTCCCCCTCCTTTTCTGAATAATAATACCTCTGGGATTACTGAATGACTCCAAGATTCATGGAGATAATATAAGTGCGGTATTATATGTTCACAGCATACCTTATATTGTGGTGACTCAGATACTTCTATTCTGAGTCTGGGAGGCTGGGGTCTGGTGTCACTCCCTTTCCACCTCTTCCCATACTTATGTACTGTTTAATATACAGGTAACAAACATTTGCTGAATTAAATGTAGAAGATGGAATTTTCTAAACAAATTAGTTATATCAAATATATTTCAGAGAAAATATTCAGTGTACTTGAAAAGATTAATCACTTAAAAACATTCAGAAAGAATCCTATTGACACAGAATGTACACAAGCTAACGGGCTCTTACCTATTTGTTTATACCTGCCAGGTGGTACCTCCTTGCAACAAGTTTATCAGGAAGAAACTTAGGTTACATTGGAAATATCAAAATACAGTAAAGACCTGTGAAAGAGTGATTTACTTAATGATAGATGTGGTTATTTTACAAGTTCAGTGTCCCCTCCAAGCAGTGAAATAAAGAAGGTCTTCTTTCTCTAACACTCAAGGTCAAAATGTAGAGGGAACCCTTTTATCTCCACCATAAGAGCATTAAAATAGAACAATTATACACATTTCACTTTGGATTTCTCACCAGTTTACACATAATCTGGTGAGATTTGTTTGCAGGAAAACCAGCAGAGAAGAGTGGGATGACTGAAATAAACAATCCCACTCTAATTCCCCTGGTGTAAAACTACAGATACTCAGGAGGACCAAGAAATGGACATAAAACCAAAGAAACAAAAATACAAACTGTTTGCTTATTACAAAACCAAATGCCAGAAGTCTGGCCTAAATATATCCTGGACTGGCCCAAAGTAATATGCTTCTAAAATGATTCTAAAGCCTCTAAAATTCATAAATCCCATCTTTTTTTCCCTCTACCTGGCTTATACCCATTTGCTCTTGTCCTAGAATGTACAGCCCTTTTACATTTACATTTATGAAGTAGGCATTTGCATATATCTTTATACCTATGAATATATTTATATATTAAATTTTATACTTATAAATGTATATGTGATCCTTCAAATCTGTGAATATGTTTCTCTTTTAAATGCTTATATTTATAAGTGTATATGTTATAATTTGGGTTGCCAAATTATAAATATTTGCATAAATGTCTATCTATCTATAATGATGATGATGAATGCTCTGCCTCCAGAGCCCCCACTTCCCTGAGTTCCAGACCCAGATTTTTACTGTGCAGTAGACCTCTCCCCAGGTATTCTATAGCATATAAGACTCTCATAGCCCCAAATCAATTTCATCATTTTCTCTCCAAAATGCACTCTTCTAAGGATAGTCCTGATCTGGTTGATAGTGTTGTCCTCACCCAGTAGCCTGATTTTAACAAGAAATCTAGGAGTTTTTCTCCATTCCTCCCTTTTCCCTTTCTCCCATGCTCAAATGGTCGCCACAGCCTATAGAACTGACCTCAGAAATGTTTCCTTAAACTTATCATTCATCCCTCTAAAAACTGCTTATTGAGTGTGTACTAGGTCCCTACCCTTGTGTTTATGTGCAGATTACATTGTAATGAGAGAAACCAGAAAATAAACTAGAAAAAAAGGAAGGAAGGAAGGAAGGGAGGGAAGGAGGGAGGGGGTAAAGAAGGAGGGAGGAAGGAAAGGAGATAAAATGTCTTCAGATAAATGATGCAAAGAAAATTAAACAGTGATGTGATGAACATGAGGAGATAAGGTAAGCTCTACATCAGAAAGGAAAGAGAAGAACGGTCCCTCTGAATAGATGACCTCTGAACCAAGACTGGAAGGATGAAAAAGGCAGCCGAGGGGCAGCCAGTAGGAGAATGTTCTCTGCACAGGATACAGCCAGTGCAAAGCTCAGAGGAAGATGTTGCTCGGTGAATTCAGGGAGGAGGAAAACCAGTGCTGATGGAGGACGATGACTAAGGGGGTGAGAGGTGTAGGATGACACCAGAGAGAAGGGAGGAACCAGCACCTGGAAAGCCTTCAATTCTCTCTCTTACCAGGGGAATCTATTGGAGAGTTTTAAGCATGGAACAATATGGTCTGGATTAAGGTTTTTCAAGAATGCCCCTGGCTGCCCTCTGAATAATGCAACCACTAATCTATACTCTATTTCTGTGGATTTGCCTTATCTGGGAAATAAGAGTGAGAAGGGGAGAAAGTTGGAGGCTATCGTCATCATCAAGGCAGGAAAGGCATCAGCTTAGACTAGAATTTCTGCAGCAGATGTAGTGAAGTACTGCCAGATTCGGAACATTCCCGCTTGGAGAACTGAGTGTACTTGCTAACGGAATTGCTGTCTGTGCATGTGCTGGGGTGGGGTTGAGGGTGTATAGAGAGAAAAAGGAGAATCAAGGGTGACTCTTTTATCTTGGGCTGAGCAAATGTTCTCTTTCCCATGGCTCCTGCTTTAGCTAAGGTTCCCTATAACTCTAGCCTGGAAGAAACTTCAGTCCTGTCCTGATCTTCATTTTTTCCTGTCTCCCATTCTCCCCACCCAATCCTCTTCAAAATTATCCTCTATATTATCCTGTAAATCTCAGAGTCATTTCCCTTAAGAATTGGATCGGTCATGCTCCGGTTAGGAAACAAGAAGGCACACTAGGTATTGTCTGAGAGGATTTAATAAAGGGAACTTTTTACTCAGAGCACAGAGGAAAAACAGAGATAAAACCAGTTATTAGCAATGCCAATGCCATTGTCAATTCTAGGCTTGAGGCAATCTAGATCATGAAAATGAGAAAGATGCAGTTACTACCCCGAAGGCTGGGATAAACAGAGGGAAAAGTAGGTAACCCAGAACATAAGAGCTTAGAGAGGCTCCTAAATGTCCTAGATTCCAGCCTTATTATTCCCTGAACCCATTGTGTTTTTTGGAACCTAGTCACCTTTGCACAGGTCATTTACGCTGGAATTTCACTCCCTCTGCACAGGAAATAGTTCTGGAAAGCCACTCTCAAGTTCTCCAAGCACAGTAAATCACACCCTCTTCTTTGACAGCCTTGTGCTTCCAAAGCTCTATGTCAATGTGCATCATATTGCATTTCCATGTACCTATTTACAGAGCTGGCTCACCCACAGGACTACGTATTTCTTGCAGATAAGAATTATGTTCTGAAGACTTCTCAGCACACCTCCAAAGATGTTGGTGGAATTGATAGTAGCCACAGATAAGCCAGGAGATCCGCACAGGTATTTAGACGATTTTTTGAAGTTCAAATTGGAGTGAAAGATTCAATACTACCCACCTCGTCCATAGCATGTGGTCATTTTACATGTATGACATCTATTATCAGTTAGTTTTTGTGCCATAAAAAAAACCACTTTGTGGTCAGCTCAGCACTCTGTGTGTCCACAGTTTTGGCTGAGCTCAGGTGGCTGGTTCTTCTTGTCCCACTAGGCTCGCCCACACCTCTCTGGTCAGCTGTGGGTGGGTGAGGAGCTGCTAGCCTAGGGTAACTTGTCTCTGTTCCATATGGCACCTCACCTCCAGCAGGCTAGCTTGGGCACAGATACTGGGCAGGGCTCAAGACCACTGGAGGGCTATGCTTACAGTGGTTCACCATCATTTCTGCTGCAATCTATCGGCCAAAGCAAATCACAAAGGCAGACAAAACTCAAGAAGTGGGGAAATGACCCCATCTTTTGCTGAGAGGAGATTCAGTCCTGATGATTGTGTGCCAGTTCTAAGTCTTAGCCTCAAAAGGGCTTGCACACTCCTGCTCACCCTCTTTCTTGAGATCTTATCACGAGAGAAAGCCTGTGTTAACCTGCAGGAGAGGTTAACCATGTGGAAGAGAGCCCAGTGGTCCCTGCTGAGACCATCCTAGAAGAGCCTACACTCTGCCAACTCTCACACATGACGGAGAGTGCAGCAAAGGCCAGCAGGGTTGCTGCCCAACCCACAGCGGACCACAGATACACGAGTGAGCTGAGTCAAGACCACAAGTGCAATCATAAACTCTTATTTTCAGTTTGGGGGTGGTTTGTTATGTGGTGGTAGCTAACTGATAGAGAACTTATTACCAACCTGCCAGAACGCTAATATCGATGTCGTTCCAAAGTAATCGTTCAGTTGCTGTTGTTTTTCATGTATTGTCAACAGTATTTCTGCAGTCTCTCATTGAAACACACAGTCCTCTCTTTCTTTCTCGTTCTTCCAGTGTCCAGTGGCAAGTTTTTGCCTTCATGCTTTTTGAAAGGGGAATATATATAGCCCACAGCTAGGGTCAGCTATGTTACCTATTTTTCAGCAGAATCAATGGGCAGAGAGCAGCCTCTACAACCAGACAGACCCACGATTAATCCTGGTTCTGACAACGGCTGGTAGTATATCTTTGGGCAAGTTTCTTTATCTGCAACATGAAGATGATGCAAACCTAGGACCCCCACATAAAGCTATCCAGGCTGTGTACTATACAAATCCAAATGTCACCAACTGCTGTTCTCAGCACGTGATCTTCATGGCTAGATATGGCAGGCCTATGTTTTGGGGGTAAATAAGAGATGCCTTGTACATAGCAGGCATTTACAAATTTAGCTCTCTTTCCTTCTGTCTCCCAACTTCCAGGCATACTATTAAACCCTGGGACAACCAGCACTCCATGCCCTAACCCAGGGGGTTGGCGAACTATGGCCCCTGGGCCAAGTCTGGCCCATTTTGTGTTTTATAAATAAAATGTTATTCAAACACAGCCATACCCATGTCTATGGCTGCTTCTGCTGTATAGTGACAGAGATGGCCCAACAAAGCCTAAAATACTTACGATCTGGCTGGCCCTTTAGAGAGAAAGCTTGCTGACCCCAGCCATAACCTCCTGTGCCTCATATTTTTATTGCACATAAGAAGCACCTGGAAATCTTATTTAAAACACAGATTCTTGGGTCCCGCCTGCCAGAGATTCTGAATCCATACATCTGGGTGAGGCCTGAGAAGCTGTAGTTCTAACAAGCACCAAGTGATGCTGATGCTGCCAGCTTGGGGACCACGCTTTAAGTCGCGCTGCACTAACCATCGGAGATAACTTAATTGTATTAAAATCCCTATTTTTTAAATGGCGAGGTATTAGCACATTGAAAACCCATACAAACTGAAGCCACTTTGTGAAAAAGCTCAAAAAGCCTTAGGAATTGAGCAATTAACAACTATAAGACATTTTAAGTACAAGGTTCCTTATAGATAATTCATGTTTATTCACAGAAGGAAAAAGTTAATCTAGGCCAGAGACAGTAACCATCAGCCAAAGTCGGAAATCAAAACACAAAGACAAAATAAAGAATGTAAAGTAGGCTTTAATTATTAGCCTGTGCACAAAATGAAAAATCCATCTCAAGGTTTTCTTAAATTAGAAGGTTTGGCTCCTCCGAACTGTGCCATTTGTCCAATACTCTCTAAAATATCTAATAATGGTGCATTAAGTGACAACCACATACTTCATGGCTTGAAATAATTTATATTTTTCCCCACTAATAACAGATTGCAGATGCTTGCCTGGCAGTCCTCAAGATTCCAGACTGATTGCTAACGAAGCAGCTTACTTAAGATGTACCAGGTCAGATCTGTTGTGATCCAATGAATGATATTTGGAAACCATCCTATAATGAGTCTTTATAAATTATTATAATTAAGCTGGTTGTTATTAGCCTGCCCTTCCTTGATCCCTAATTTAATTTCCTTTAATGATTTCTTTCTTCTATCCATCTTTCTACTTCAGTGCTTAAAATAAAAAAGAGCAAATCACTTCCCTTTAAAACTGCATAATGTACCTTCGTTTTATTTTGATCATTTAGATCATACCCCTTTTATTAGTAAGAAAATGACCTGAATACTATTTTGAGTCGATTTTAAATATGCAATAAGCCTCAAAAAGCACAAGGCTCTTAAAAGGCTATGGGAGAGTATACAGTCACTTCCATGTCCAGCCCAAAGGTATAAAGTTAAAAGTAAACGCTAGTTTCTGTGATGTCAGACCTTAGAGGAGCGACCTGAAACCAAAATCCTTCAAACTCCATGTGCAGATTCAAAGATTTATGAAGTCTTACAACTAAACATGCACCCAAACAGTCTAACGGAATTGTCCTTAGATCTCATAATGTGTTCCTGAAATAAATTCCCATGCCAACTGGAGTATTAAAATAAAGTGCTTTGGATGGAGAAAAACCTGGTTTACATCCTAGTTCTTTTTATTTTATTTTATTATTTTATTTTATCTCATTTAATATTTACTTATTTATTTATTTGGCTGCACCGGGTCTTAGTTGCAGCATGCAGGCTCTAGTTCCCTGACAAGGGATTGAACCCAGGCCCCCTGCATTGGGAGCACAGAGTCTTAACCACTGGACCTCCAAGCAAGTCCCTACATCCTGGTTCTACCTCCCCCTTTTTTCCCTCCCTTCCCCCCTCCTTCCTTCTCTTCCCTCTTCCTTTTGCTGCAATTCCTTGAGTAGCTTTCCTAATGTGTTAGCTCTTTCACTTTTAAAGCAGATTAAAAATTCCTACCTCATAAATTTCACAAGTTCTATTGGGATCAAGGTTTGACTGAAACAATTGTCTGAAATTTTATTCTTTCCTTTCTGCTTTTCTATATTTCCCAAATTTTCTACAGTGGACATCCATTTCTAGAATAAACTTGAGAGGTTAGTATTTAGGAGTGTGGAACTCCTCAGGGTGCCTGGGTTCACACTTTGCTCTACTGCTTACTAGTTGTGTGACATTAGGCAACTAAGTAATCCATCCATGCCTTAATTTGTCATTCTGTAAAATGGGAATATAAGAAGCATCCTACCTCACTGGATGTTTTGAGATTCAAATGAATTAAACTTAGTGAAAAGCTCATGGAAAATACTCAATAAGTGTTAATCATCATCATAATCATTTTGGTTACTTTAGGTGATTATAGAACAGGGTGCTATTCATTTAACCCTCTTTTCTTACTGATTCTGCCTCCTGGACATTCACATTTATCTTCTTTTCATAATGCAAACAGAGTTTGGTTTGATGGATGATCCAGCTTTATGGGATCACCGCCCAAATAAATACATGTCTTTGAATGCTTGTCTCAGGGTCTGCTTCTGGGAGAACTCAGACTGAGACACAGATTTAATGCTGAGAATGCTAAACTGAAGGAAACACGGATAAACCTAAAATTCATAGCAGACTACCTGGGAAATAGGAGAGAGTTCAGTGGAATGAAACAAACATTACCTAACTCTGAAAAGCAGGACTTGAAGGCAAGAATGAGCTGTTCAATAAGTCCCTGTGTGCAGGAAAAGGTGGGGTGGCGTCGATTTTGATGTTACTAGTGGTTCTGGGATGTAAACTAGCCACCAGGCATCACAGCGAGTGGAAATATCATCGGGAATTTTCTTGGAGCACACTTGGTACTATTGCCCAGTTTTAAAAAAGCAGGGGATGTGAATAGGAAATTCACACAAGTAGACTGAGATGAGTTCATCTGTAGAAGTCATGAGAAACATAAATTTATCATAGATTTAAATACCTCTACAAACAAATGTCTGATTATCTTTCTGGCAGTGTTGAAATTTACAGAACCAGACTGACCCTCTTAGTGAAAACAATTTAAAATGCTAACTAAAATATAAATAACATTTTTAAATGCAAGCATGTGTGGGTGAGAAAGTCTGGAATTCTCAGAGGCCAAACACTGATTGGGAGCAGGAATCCATACAGTCCAGTGGAGAGTCAAGGCCAGCTTCAGGCTGAGGCCATTTGCAAGTCCAAGGGAACTTGAGATCTGGTGGCTTTCACAGCCTGATTTGGGGGTAGGGTTGGCTGGGATCAGGAGACAAGGCCAGAGCTCACCCACATAGAATGGGGTCCTCAGAGTAAAGATAAACGAAGAAATAAATTGTCCTCACTGCCTACCCTTTCCAAACCCTCCCATGCTTCACACCACACAGATCAGCAAGGCAAGTGGATTACCTCAGACCTTGGCATTGAGTGGAAAGGACAAAACATCCTCTCTCAGGCTTGCAATCCAATTCATATTACCTGTATGGTCTGAAAAACCTCAAGCTGTGAATTTAGCTTCAAGTTCTATTTTTAGGGTAAGATTAGCTGCTTTAATAAATAAACCGGGTTTCTCTGGTGGCGCAGCGGTTGAGAATCTGCCTGTCAATGCAAGGGAAACGGGTTCGAGCCCTGGTCTGGGAAGATCCCACATGCCGTGGAGCAACTAGGCCCGTGAGCCACAACTACTGAGCCTGCGCGTCTGGAGCCTGTGCTCCGCAACAAGAGAGGCCGCGACAGTGAGAGGCCCGCGCACCGCGATGAAGAGTGGCCCCCGCTTGCCGCAACTAGAGAAAGCCCTCGCACAGAAACGAAGACCCAACACAGCCAAAAATAAATATAAATAAATAAAAATTTTAAAAAAAATTAAAAAAAAAAAAAACCCTGTAATATCAGTGGCTTAACACAACCCATGTTTATTTCTTGCTTATACCACATCCAGTTGCCAGAGAACAGAGCTGGAGGTGAGGTGCTCTCTAACAGAAGCCCCTCTGTCTTCATCACAGGGCTCAGAAGGGCTCCCTGAGCATGTGCATCTACCTGTCAGGGAGAGAGGGAGAGGATGCTGTGTGGGGACGTTCAGGGGTGATGTGGCAGAATAGGAAAAATGGCCCCAATGAATCATGTCTCCCTGTGCCCAACTTATTGTGACTTTGAAGCTCTCCCCATAAATGGTGGGAATCTACTTCCCCACCCCTTGAAGCTGAGTTGGACTTGAGACATGTGTCGGCCAACAGAATGTGGGGGACGCAACTTCCTGGGGCTTCTGAGCTCAAGCCGTAAGGGGGCTGGCAGCATCCACATTTTCCCTCTTGGAGCCCAACCGCCATGTTGAAAGGATGTCCGGGTCCTGCTGGAGAGAAAGGCCACATAGAGGCCATGAGGGTTGGGACATCACATTGAGAGACAGGTCACAAAGGGGAGACTCATGACGCCCCAGCTCACAGTGGTAACAAGGCCCCTTATGTGCGAGAGAGACTATCTTGGACTTTCCAGCCCAAGTTAACTTACAGCTTAATGTAGTTGCATAACTGAGCCCAGGTAGGACTAGCAAAATACTGCCCAGTCAACTGACAGGTTCATGAGAAATGATAAAACAGTTGCTGTCTTAAGGCACTAGATCTTGGGGTTTGTTTGTGACACAGCAACAGATAACTGAAATGGGTGTTCATTCAGTGGCAAGGTTTCTGCGGGTCAGGTTTGGAAATGGGTGCATCACTCCACTCGTATTCCACGGACAAGAACTCAGGCTCAAGACCATAATCAGCTCCAAGGATGACTGGAGCAGTCATCCAGTCTCATCCAGTACATAACAGTCTCGTTATGTACCTAGGATGAGGAAGAAAATGTTTTGGTAGACAACTAGCTTGTTTCTAAAACAGAAATGATCCCTGTTTCACAGTTGCCAAGCACTTAGCATAGGCAGAAACAGACAGTGCCTGAAGAAATTTACCTATACTTCAGACTTCAAAGAATCAGAATAAAGTTTGAAATAAGCCGAAAGATGAAGGAGACATAACTCTGGCTATTATAGCTATTTAAAAAGAACATAAAAGAATGTAATGCCAAAAACAACAACAACAACAACAAAACTGAACATAAACCAATTCCCCAAAATATGATGTATCAACACTGATTCAAGAGTAACAGGAAATCTGAGTGGCCCTATAACCACTGAAGATAAGGAATAAGCACTTAAAAGCTTCTCCATGAAGAAAATCCCAGATTCTGACAGATCTGTGGGCAAAGTTGTAATAAACATTCAAAGAAATGATAATTTAAATATTACTCATACTCTTCTGAAGAACAGCAACAGAAAGACTATTCCCTAACATTTTATGAGGTGTGTATAATCATGTCACGAAAACCAAACAAGAAGCTCAGGGAATGGAAATTTACAGGATATTCTGTAACATACGTCTAAAAATCTGAAAGAAAATTTTAGCAAACTGAATTGAGCAGAGTATAGAAAAGCTAACACATCATGACCATGTTGGATTTATTCTAGGAATAGGATGTTGGTTCAAAATTATATATAATTAAATTATATTTATATTTTATATTTATACATTAAATTATATATGTAATTATATACCTATAATTTACATATTAAATTAAATTAATAAAATTCACTATATTGACACATTAAAAGACTCTGGTTTCTGGTCTGGCATGTAAGGAGATCGGAAGTCATTACTCTGCCCTAACAAGTAAAATGTTGAACAAACTGAAAACCAACAACTCTTCTTAGATCTATCAGAGAATTCATCCATCCAGCAGGGCAAACTGCTGCCCTAAATATTGGAGACATAGACAGGCAGGTAAAGAGAATCACAACTTACAGGAGCAGAAACCTCTGCAAGAATCAGTTGGGGGGTAAGAAAATCTCAACTGTAACTGATGAATTGTTGGATCCTCAGCGTGGATAAGTCTGAGAGTTAAAAACTCCAGGGGGATGCAGTCTTGGGGGAAGAGGGACACCACATTTGTGAGTTTACCTCCTGGAGCTCTACCAGGTTCTCATAGTGAAGGTAGGAGAAAAATCCCTTCATGCTTCCAGCAGGAGGAGGGAAAAAGTAGCTACTTTGAAATATGCCAGAACATTCTATTCTTAACAAGGCCTGCCCTCAGGATAAACTATTTAACCAGAGCCTAAACTATTGGGGTTTTATCAGAGTCTAACTGACCTGGAGAAACGGAAATACCCAGCTCCAGTTCCCTCTAGCCATCCTGCCCCATCTAAGTGGGGGGGAAACCAAGAGGCCCTTGTAAAGTCCACAGTCCAGAGGCACAGGCTCATTAAGAGACCAAGACCTATCACAGGACCGTGGGACATTTCCTCTCCCCTACCCCTCACCACCACATTACAAAAGCCTATTTATTACAGTTCCTTTTACCTAGTATATCATGTCCTGCTTTCAACAAAAATGACAAGGCATACTAAAACCAAAAAGAAATGAGCAAGTATCAGAACCAGAGTCAGATATGGGAGGAATGTTGTAATAACCAGATTAGCAATTAAAAATAACTATGATTAACATACTAAGAGCTTTAATGGGAAAAGTGGACAACATGCAAGTACAGATGGGTAATATATGCAGGGAGATGGATATTCTAAGAAAGAATCTAAAAGAAATGCTAGAGACTTAAACACTGTAACAGAAATGAAGAATGTCTTTGATGGGATAGTTAGTAGAATGGACATGGCTAAGGAAAGAATCTCTGAGCTTGAGGATATGTGACTAGAAACCAAAAAGTTGAGAGAAAAAAGACTGAAAATAAACAAAACAGAATATCCAAGAAGTGTGAGACAATTACAAAAGGTATAACATACCCATGATGGATACACCAGAAAGAGAAGAGAGAAAGGAATGAGATAAATATTTGAACCAATAATGACTGAGAATTTCCCCAAATTTCAGACAACAGACCACAGAATTAGGAAGCTCAGAGAACAACAAACAGGAAAAGTGTGAACAAAACAAAACAAAAAACTACAGCTGGACATATCATATTCAAACTGCAGAAAATCAAAGAAAAGAAAAACATTTGAAAGAAGCCAGAGGAAAACACCTTATCTACAGAGGATATAAGAATTACATCTGACTTCTCAGAAACCATTCAAGCAAGAAGAGAGTGCAGCGAAATATTTAAAGTGTTGAGAGGAAAACCCTACCAAGCTAGAATTCCTTATCCTGCAAAATTATCCTTTGAAAGTGAAGGAGAAATTTAAAATTTCTCAAACAAAAACTGAGGAAATTTGTTGCCTATAGGACTGCCTTGCAAGAAATGTTAAAAGAAGTTCTTTAGAGAGAAGGAAACTGATATAGGTCAGAAACTCAGATCTACATAAAGAAAGGAAGAGCATTAGGGAAGGAATAAGTAAAGGTTAAAAAGAATAACAGATTAAAAGAGAAAATATATTAAAATAATCTCAATAGAGTTAGGAAGGATGCTTCATGAAATTAAGCTTACATTTATTATATGTGTTTAAGAAAGACTTCTGAACAAATTAGGAATAGAAAGAAATTGTGTTAATTTGATAAACTGTATCTTAAGAGGAAAGAAGGAAGGACTATGACAAGCACCTAATTTTATGTGAAAATTCTAATGTGTTTAAACACAGGAAAAAGAAAAAGACAAGAAAAAAGCCTGCTGTCACCACTTCTATTCCATATTATCCAGTGAAATAAGGCAAGAACTATAAAACATAAGGATTGGAAGGAAAGAAATAAAGCTGTCATAATTCAGAGTTAATATGACTGTCTAGTAAAAAAAAATCCCTCCAAAAAAGCTACAGGCATATTATTATAATGAATAAGAGAGTTTAGCAAGTTTGCTGGAACAAAATCAATACGGAGAATTTAAATTTACTTCTGTAAATCATCAACAGTAGAGAAATAATGATTAGCCAAAAACCAACTTAAAATAAAATTGAGTACTAGCTTGTGACTTTCCACAAAACCACTAGCTGAAATATTGATTGAATTTACTTTGAATCTATATATCTATTTTGGTCAGAATCGACATCTTAATACTGAGTCCTCTGATCCTTAAAAATGGTATAGCTCTCCTTTTATTTGTCTTCTCTTTTTCCTTCAGCAGTTTTGGAGATTTCATTGTACAGGTCTATCACATATTATTTTGTTCAGTTATCATTCATGCTATTGTTAAGTGGTAGATTTTTTCCATTTCTTTTCCAAATGGTTGATCACTAAATTCACTTATTTCTAGTAGTTTTTACCCTATGGTTATCACAAAGATAACATTATAGTACATGAGCAGAGAGAGATCAATATTTTAACAACTGGTTATCCTTATGGAAAAAGAAATGAAATTGGATCCTTTACTACACACACACACAGAGACTCACAATTTCCACTGGATTAAAAATCTTAGTTTGAAAGGCAAAACTATAAGATTCTCAGGAAATGGTCCAGACAATCATATTTAGGATATTGGGATAAGGAAGAATTTCTTAAACAAGATACAGAAAATTCAGTTGAGAAGAACAAAGTTAATGAATTTGGATATACTAAAATTAGAATTTTCTGATTTTCAGTGCACAGAGAAGCAGCACTGAATAGGAGTTGGGATCTCACACTTGAGAGATTAATGCCCTGGGTTTGAATCCTGGCTCTGCCACTTACTACCATTGTGAACTTCGGCACATTAATTACACTCCCTGCCTCTCTTTTCTCAAAAGTAAGGTAAGGTTGATAATAGTTCCTACATCATAGAGTTGATTTGAGGATTAAGTGAGTTATAATAGGATAGTAAGTGTTATGTCATTATGTAAATGTCTGTAAGATAAAGTTTTAAATAAGACATCAATGAGAGTTAAAAGTCAAGCTAAAAACTGGGAGAAGATATTTGCACCACTTAATAACTGAGCCAAAGTGTTAATATATTTATCTATTTATCTCCATCCATCCACCCATCCATCCATCCATCCATCCATCCATCCATCCACTCTCTTCCTACAACTCAAAATTAAAAGACATTGAGCAAGAGACAAAACAGGCACTTCACACAGAAGGAAACAAAGACTTTGTGGACAACTTGTCATTGTTTAGGAAAGTTAAAGATGCTCTGATCTTATGACCCAGCAACTTCACTCTTTAGAATATACCCTGGAGAAACCATTATTCTTGCATGTCAGGTGATTTATACAAGAATGCTTATAGCACTGCCAATACAACACTGAAACAAACAAACAAACAAAAACAATGCAAATTTCCATCAACAGTAGATTGGGTAAATAAGTTGTGTAATTCAATTTTTAGAAAATGAACAGTTAAATCTATCAACCTGGATGAATTGCAAAAACATAATATTAAGCCCAAAAAAGCAAGTCACAGAAAAGTTAATGCAGTTTGAGTCCGTTGATATAAAGTTAAAAACATGCAATATGAAAACAACATGTTGTTTAGATTATAAACATAAGTGGTAAAACAAAAAAGAAAACCAGAAGAATGATACAACACAACATTCAAGCTAGTTACCTCTGAGGGAAATGGTAGGTATGGGAATAGCATGGGGAATGGGGCACTTCAATTCTAATAGAAACGTTCCGTTCCATCTATCAAATTGCGTCACTGGTACTAGGGTGTTCATTGCATGATTATTCTTTATCTCCTCATATGCTTTATACTATATTTATTGTATCTACCCAATTTTTGATAAAACAATAGCAATCAATGCTAAAGTTATCACTAGTAGTGGAGAATTATGATGTACAACTTTCAAGTGACCACAGAAGGAAAAAAGGAACAAATAGATTTTGAACATGTAGCTAAGGGCAGGAGAAAGAAAATAAAGAAATCCCTCAAAACCTGGAAGTTCTAAAGTCAAAACAGAAGGTGGCACAAATAAAATTAGCCAAAACAGTTATAACAACTAATGTTCGTTAAACTTGCTTATTATAAGGCAATGGTTCTCAGATTGTTTCAAAAAACAAAATTCAGCTATATGAAGAAGTGTATTCCAGGAAAATACAAATGAACAGAACAAAACAAAGAATAGCAATATAAGCACTAGCCAAAATAAAGATTTTGAGACAGAAACTTTTAATTTGGGCAAAGGGGTTCATTTAATTTTCCAAAATTATAAAAACTTCATTGAAAAGAGTAAAGTCATGAATCAGCCAATTAATAATCTCACAATATACAGCCGTTCCTTATTATTCACAAAGCCCATATTCGTGAATTTGCCTACTTGAAAAACTTTATTTATAACCCCCAAATCAATACTTGTGGCACTTTTGCAGTCATTCACAGACGTGTGCAGAGTGGCATAAAAACTGGGTCTCCCGATGTGCAGTTAACCGCTGAGATCAAACAGGGTTTCACCTGTTTCAGCTCTCAGGCTGTAAACCAGTGTCCTTTTCATGGTCTATTTAGTGCCATGTTTTTCACATTTTTTTTAATGCTTTTGTTGGTGATCTCCCTGTTTAAAATGACTCTAAACAAAGAGCTGAAGTGCCAGTAATATCCCTAAGTGCAAGAAGGCTGAATGTGCCTTATGGAGGAAACAGGGGTTAGACACGCTTCATTCAGACATAAGTTATGGTACTGTGGGCCATGGGCTCAATGTTAATGAATCAAAAATGCATATTCAATAAGGTGTCTTTAAACAGAAACACACATAAAACAAGCTTATATAATGATTGATGGACGAACATGTTGCGATCAGAGGCTTGCAGGAACCTAACTTAACATTTCCCCTCGGAGCAATGACTTCGTATTTGCTAATTCAGTCTCCCGGGTACTTATAGAATGTAACTACTGCAAATAATGAGAATCAACCATATAAAGCAAAAAATCATAATCACAGCAGGAGGATTTAACATGAATCTGAGACGTCAACAAATCAATTAGATTAAATTTATTTAAAATATAGAGAACCTAACAATAAAGTACAATAAACTGATTTTGGCCTCTAGCATTCTTCTCTGCCCAAAGTCATACAACAATATCCATAGAGATGAACTTTCCAACGCTCCAGACCCCTGGATCCTTACCCCGTCATCAACAATGTCCAACTCAGTCACCCCCTCCCCTGGTTACATCTTAGATAGTCATCACCAAAAACTGCACTGTCTCTAAAATCTTGAGTTTAAACACTCCACTCTCTGTCCACCACCCTTGTTCTACCTACATTGCTATATCACAAACCCCCATGGCCCCCAATTCTTCAGCTCTTTGGAGGCTGTCAAAATATTGGCCCCGTAACTTTCAGATTGCTTATTTCTTCCTCCCTTCCCTGTCTAGCCCGAAGTCCATGACCTCTCATTGTAATCATTCCCTTGCAAGTACCACCAGCTCCCTGGTTCTCTCCCATTCTCTCTCCAGGGAAAGATCTCCCTCCAAAGCTTTATTTGGTCAGTAGCTTATGATGCTCTAGGACTTTGCCTGAGTATAAGTTCTTCTGGTGGCCTTTCCTGACCACCCTATGCAGAGTGCAGTCTGCTATCTCTACCTCAATTCCTTTTCCTTGCTTCTTTCATAGCACTCATGGCAACTTATAAATATTTTATTTGAGGTGTACTCTTTTCTCCCTGTCTCTTGCACTAAAACATAAGTTCTATCAGGACAGGGACCCTGACTATCTTGTTCTCCCTACATTCCCAGTACCTACCGTGATTCCTTGTACATATTAGAAACTCAATAAGGAATGGTTGTACAAAGGAATGATTAGCAAATTTTCTAAGTCTATTAACAATGTACATTATTTCCAAGTGTCTGTCTGTGGAATGCACAAGATTTGATAGCATATAAGGACATAAATATACCTTAATTCAGTAATAGTATAAATTATACCACCCAATTCTTTCACCACAATGTAATAAAATCAAATATATAATAACTGACTCTAACCCACTGGAAATCTAAAAAACTCTATTTTCAGTAATTCTTGGGGAAGAAAAAGAGAAAATGAAAGATTACAACTAAATGACAAACATTTTAGAAATTACAGAACACTATATATCAAAATCAACTGCATGGATCCAAAACTATCTTCAGAAAAATGTATAGTCTTAAATGCTCTTGTTATTAAGCAAGAAAAATAATAAATTAACTATGTATTCATGGGAAAAAAGCTGAGAAAAAAATCATTGAAATGAACAAACCTAAATGAGAGTTAAATTAATCAAGGTAAAAACAATATATTGGAGATAAAAGGGGAAAAAGAAAATTATTTGAACATATCAATAAAATAGATAAACTTTTGTCAAGTGCACTCAAGGTAAAGGAGATAAAGCATAAACAAGGAGAGATAAAATTGGGCACAAATGCACAAGGAGAAAATTAATTTAAGAGTCTTCTTTAAGCTAAACCTTCTTTTTTTTGCTTTCTCTAGATCTTTGCCTAGGAGCCAAGCTCGGCTGGAGAGAGCTGCGCAACAGTCCACACAATGGTTTTTCATAAAGGCAAAGGTTCAGCTTCAAAAGGACCTCCCCAGTGCCCCCCCCAAATGCAGTAAGTTTCTCTGTCCAGCCCTCAATGACAAGGTTTTTACACTTTCCGTTTGGGCCTCCCCAACTCCCTGCCAGCTTCCTTACAGCAATAGCCTGACCTTTACCTTCTCAGAAAAAATTGCAGCCACATTACCCTTTAACACAAAATAAAACCAAAAAGTATAATAAGGAAAAAATAACCAAAATTGACTCTAACTCCACAAGCTCTTTGTCTGTGTCATTCACTCACGCATCTCAAGCACCTAAGACGGTGCTTGGCTCAAAGCTATTGCTCAAAATTCATTTGAGAGCGAGTGGATACCAGGTATGCACGTCCCCACCCATTCAAACTCATTCTCTCACCACCCTCTCCTGATTCAGTGAAAGCAGTGGCCCTCTTTGCAACCAAGACCAAGCCTTCTCCCCATGCTTGAACTCCTGCCCCTTCCAGCTTCTCAGGGGTCTTACATTATCAGTTATCCCGTTTCTCTTATGCATAGTCTAAACCACACTCTTTCCAACAGCTTTTAAACATGCTTGAGAGTCTGTTCCACTGAAAACGTAACTCTCCTTCAACCAACATCTCCCCTCCAGCTTGCATCCCTCTCCCTCCTGTGTGCTTCCTAGAATTCTTAAAGAACAGTTTCCATTTGCCACCATACGCTCTGGACTGTCTCCATCTATCTGTTGTTCACATCAAAGCCTAATTGGGTTTTATAAGAGTGAAAAATAAGCACTACGTTTTTTCTTAATAATGTTTATTTTTGTATTATACAAATAATATGTATTAATTGTAGAAAAATTTAGAATACACATAAGGATGGATTTTTTTGAATAAAATAAAACCATATACAAATGCAATAACCAGAGATAGCCACTCCTTCTTAACATCTTGCTGCAAGCTCTTCCTCGCTCTTTTCTTTGTTTACAGTCCTTGATCTGCATGGCGTTGACATGCAAAACTTCCAGCTACCGTGGTTTAGTTATAACCAACAACATGGTTCAAATTTCAGTTTTCTTGTTGTATTAACTGTAATTGCATAAAGGGCAAACTTTGCTTCTCGCTCTTGGGCCCTGCAACCACTTCACAAATAATAGATATGCATCATGATCAGTGGCCAAAGATATTATTTCCTTCAAAGTCTGTCAGTGATGGGTCTCTGTGCATTTGTTACTCCATTCACACAGACAGCAAAGTTTGTAGCTGTGTTGCCTCCCTATCTCCCAGGGATAAACCTCTGTTACATTTTTCAAAAATGAATAACTGAAAGAGGAAATTGGCCAAAAACGTGAAAGTTCAGCAAAAAAAAACTTTTTAAGGGATGATGTTGGAAGTGAAATAAGGATAGAATGAATGTAACTGGATTATGGAAGAAATAGCAGACCACTGGAATGCTGCCACTGCTGCCACTGAAGAGGAACTAAGTGAAGGTACATTTATAGACACAAATGTGGAATGTAGCTCTAATGAAAGGATGAAGATGTCCCAAAGGACTTGATGCCACCAAGTCTCTCCATTAAGGAAACTCTCAGACACATGTCATGACTTTGACGGTGCAAAGAATAAAATGTTGGAAGATGACCCAGACTTTAAAAGGAGGATGACAATTCACCAAGACATAGAAAAGATGCTTGTTCCATGTCATAAGTTATATGACAAGAAGGCAAGTGCTATTCAAACTACTATTGATAATTTTTTAAAGAAATGAAACATTTTAATTCCCAGTGCTTCTAATGTTTTAAATTAGAGTATACTAAATAGAGATTAATTTTACTATTTTTTCATTTCTTTATACAATTAAAACAGGTTGTAAGGAACAGCTTGCATAATCCATTTTACAGGCCACACTACCATGCAAAGCAAGGGCTGCCTGTTCTCTCATTCATTCTCTCTCTTCTCTTCTCTTCTCTGTTTCTCTCTCATATCAGTACATGCAATGTAATAAAAATGTTACCATAATGGAAATGTTGTGAATCCTACCTTTTTGCTTCACATATATTATTTCCATGTCAACACCATTTTGTATTCAGTGAATGCAAAACATACCACTGGCTCTGGCATCATTCATACAGTGATTTATTAAGACAACATTTGAATTATTGCTTTTGCTTTATGATTATGAAAAGTGCTACAATACGCTGCCTAAAAGTAGTATTGCTAAATCAAAGCATAGGTGTGTGTATTTTTTAATTAGATAACACAATACTGAACTGAGTTTCTGAGAGTTACACCAATTTACACTTCCTCCTGGAGTGAAAGAGAACCACATCGAAAGTTGGTATTTGTAATCTTTCTAATATTTGCTAACCCAATCAGTGAAATATTTCTTTGCATTTTTTCAAATTGTTGGACTAAATTAAATTTGTGTTGGAGCAAAGTAAGACACCATGGCAAATTTCTATTTCACATTAGGAAGTATAAATGTTTAAGTCAGATAGTTTAGAGATGCTTATACTTGAAGAGGCCTTTTTGTAGTTCTCCAAAGACCTTAACTGTTGTATAGCAATCAGTGATACCTCTGTCTTCATGGACTAGAAAATAGAGGTTACACGGGAACAGAATACAAGTTTTGGATTCTGTTTATTGTTCTTTCCACTGGCCTGTTGGCTACAGATGTTTAGAAGTTCACAGTGGTCCATATGGGTATCTATGTATACTAAAGATGCTTCTAACATTGGAATCCCCAGAAAAGAGAGTAGGGCTAAATAGATATTGGTTAAGGGACTGGTTTTACATTAAGACTCTAAACATAACACTGAGAATGCAAAGGGGTGAGAAAAAAAGTAGGTGTAAGTTAAAACTAAGCAATAAATCAAATTTACTTCAATATCAAAAGGTTAATTATAAACTTTAAAATATGATAATAACTTCAAAGATAAGCAATAACTTCATAGTTTATTCTGTTGTGAAATAATGTCCTTGCAATTTATGACATTTGGCTAGCAGAGTTGTTTTTTAATAATTGAAAAAATTTTAATATTAGAAGTGTTTAAATTTCCAATTATTCTTGAATCTTCAGAAGGTCTGATAACATGAGACCTCTCATTCCCACATGGCAACTATAGACAGGGGCTGGAAATGTAGCTGCTTCTTTTACAAAGGGGCAAGGTCCATAGTTTTTAGCTCACTTTCTTTATTCATTTATATTCCCTGCCTACCTTTTGCTCAAGAGAGTAAATCAATCTTGAATTTCCTTATGAATTTATATTACTAGGGGAAAGAAATGAAAACTTATGATGAACTCTGATTAGCGTAGCCATTATACTTGAAAGGGGCAGCAAATAAGTTTGTCACTCTCTTTAGACATTTTATTTCAGGGAAATTATTTTTTTTTTCTTTAATATTTTTCCATTGAGTTCTTTCTGACTAGCTGCCCAATCAGATGACCTAACGCCTAAACACTGTGAGTTAACACAATATCTAGGGGTTACATAGATTTCCACCAAAGCTTCCATGGTCTTGATTGCAAGCACTTATCAGACTTGATGCCAGTGTGATCTGCATTGTAGCTGAGAAACCTAGTCCTTTCCTGTATTATCCCCACTAATACTAGTCCACTTTTCCCTAAGAAAAGTGTATAATCTGCCTGAAGTCACTCTCAATATTTTGTGGGAAAGTTTCAACGTCCTCTGTGAAGGGTTAGGCTCTTCTACTCTAACTGTAAATGATTTGCTTCCGAATTGACTGGGCTATGACAAAATTCTCAAAATACATGTTTCAGACAAGTAAGTCAATTTACTTAGTTACTTACTGTATGTTCTTCAAAACAACCATCACCAAGCAAGACGGGCACTGTGCTGGCTCTGCCATTTCTATAAAAAGATTCTAGAAGAACTCTACTTTCGAGTCTTATTCATTTTTCACACGTTAGAAAGAGAGAAAGGCATTTAGCTGGTTTTCCATGCGAGGAATAGAATCCATTAGGACAATTAACAGAGACACGAACAATGCAAGCTTAGCATGAGACTTCCCAGCCCCCTAAAATAAAAGCTAATTAATCAAGGTCATTCACCCCTTTCTTGATGATCTCACAGCACAAGGACTGTTCCTCAATAAAAGCTCTTTTTCTATTCTGTGACTTACTACAGCTACTCGTGTACTAATTGTCAGAGGCCTGTATCTTCAGCATCTCTAGATGCACCACAGTAACTAGCCCCTTGGTCTGCCCAAAGCAAGCCCTCAGTAAATGCCAGCAATCCACTGACTGACTCACACAGTGCCAAACTGAATACTCTTTATGTTCCTGCTCTGGGCAGGTACATCTCTTTCCTCCATCAAGTTGATTCCAGTGTCCCATTAGCTCTAGTGACTTTCTGTCCGATCTACACTTCTCTCTTCATCCCTCCCTCCTTGGCCCAGGATCAGGGATGGACCACCTCTCACTTGGACTCTTGCAATCTCATCCCTATTGTCCTCCCTGCCACTGTGGTCCTTCTAATACTAAATTCTGAACATGACACTCCTTTTCAAACTCTTCAGTGCCCTCCCCTCCCCGCAAAATGAAAATTCTTGGGATAATATACAAGGTCTGCCCACCTGCCCATCTGTCTAACTTACATTTCCCGTTAAACCCAGGATCCTATTGTAAATTCCGGTATAACCAAGCAATGTTCCAACATGCCACCTCTCTGAGATCCTTTCTTTAGGTAGGCTGTTTCCTTGGCCTGGAATGTGCACCCCTACCTGTGGGCCTGGGCAACTGCCACTCATTCCTCTCTGCTCCAAACGGCCTCCTCTGAAACCTTCCCTTACTTCCCTGACAAGACACAGTTGATCTCACTGCACCTGGCGCACACCTCCAATAGAGTACGCCTCACATTGTAATCCAATTTGTTTGGAAGTGTTTCTCACCCATGGACTGTGAATTCCTCCAGGGAAGCAGCTGGCTCTGTTCTTATTTGAATCCTTGGTACTTGTTACTAACAGGTTGAGGGAGCTCTAACCAGAGAAGGCACTCAATTCATCTTGATTGAATGCAAGAAAGGACAAGGGTTGACTAGTCATTTCCTTGAAAACTTCATTCATCTATTCATTCATCTATTCATATTCTGTATTCATCCATTTATTGACTGCTTCCTAAAAATGGGTAGATTATTGTAATAGACACCCCTGAGAGGTTTAGTAAAACTGAGGCCACTTCATTTGTCAGGCCAGAGGCACTGAAAGCCAAGCTAACACACCTCAGAATTTTGCTCAGGGACAATGTAGGCCAATTATTAGGGACAACACGTAAATATAATAAAGAGAATAATGCACATCACCATCACCATCATCATCATCATAATGGTATCTCACATGTGTACATCACTTCACAGTTTATAAAGAACTTAGATCTTTGCAACCTAGTTATCACAATTTAAATCACTAGAAATACTTGGGAGGGGGTGTTCTGGGTTACGATCATCTCTAATTTATTAACATAAATGAGGCTTAGAAAGATTACGTGGCTTGTCTAAGTTTACTTCGTGTGATAGCCCAGTTCTTTACCCTTTCCTGTACACATACCTTTAGCCATCAAACTTTGCAGTTCTTCCACTTAGACTCTGGCTCTACCTACATAACTTACTTTGACTAACGGGATGTCAGCAAGCATAATACCAGCAGAGGTTTGAAAAGCCGATGCCCACCTGGGCTTCCTTGCTCTTGCCCTCTGCCATCACCACGGGAAGCACCTGCCCGGGCTAGCCTGTTGGTCCCAGAGGAAGGAGGAAAAATACCCAGAGCAGAGACTAGTCACCTCAGCCATCCAGACCATGACTATATAGACAGCTAAGAATCTAGACACGTGAGTGAACTGGGTCAAGGCTAGAAGAACTGCTCAGTTCGGCCCAGACTGTCATTACTCTCAGATTCATGAACTAACTATATGCTTATTATTTTAAGCCACTTAATTTGAAGGTGGTTATATATAAGGGATTATTATGACAATCTACCCAGTTAATAAAATTAAAACCAGGACTAGAGAAGATTCTTATTGCAGTCATTCTTTACAGATATTGGCAAATCTGTAGACATTAGGCGCCTGGGTATTGAAGGTTGAACATATCCAATTTAAAGAGTCCAGGTGCGTCTCCATTTCCTGGGGACTATCCACCTTGTGTAGTCCTGTGACTCAGTGAGAGAGTGCAGATATACTTCTTTATATCATGGACAGCTCATAATTTTCTAACTTCCAAAGTATCCCTCCTCTCAGAAAAACAATGTTTTTATAGCGTAATATCCCAGGCTATGTTAAATTGTGATTTGGAGACCAGTTGGAGTTAGATGAAGGCACCCACTCATGGGAGGCAGTTCCTGGGTCAGAAATGGGAGGAAGGAAGAGATGGATGAAGAGGCCAGTAGGAGATGTTTCTTCCAAGCCCCTCTAGCAATCAAGTATAATGACCCCAGGGAGAGAGGAAGGTCATGACACAGGATCCGGAACATGGGATTTGGCCAGCTGGGTCAGGACAAGAGGATGCAGGTGGGGGCAGAGATAATACTTTGGGGCCCAGGTAACAAAGAATCTCTTATAGTGGAACCCAGAATATGACTCTCGTGAAGGGAGAACAGAATGCTCTTCGGTAGCCCTGGACCTTGGCAGCATTTGTTGTGCTGGGCAGACCGCTCTTGGTGGAGACATGGTACACTTAGGGGCTCGGCATCCATGGTTCTGAGTGAACCATGCCTCATGCCTCACCACATGTCTCATGGGTACCAAACACTAGCGAGTGGTCAGGGACAAAATCCAGAAGCAGTGTCCTCTGGGCTAAATGGACAATCAGAAATAACCAGGTGGCTTTGAAGTGGGTGTTAAGGCCCTGCGTTTATGTAGGTGGGAACTAGGGACAACAAAGCCAATTTTAGTGTGAAAATCAGCGTTTAATCTAGAGGCTAGTGATGCCAAGAGGCTCAGCTTCCAACTATTAAGATTAAAATTGAGAGTGCTGAGAGGTAGCGCGCAGAGTCAGAAGGCGCTGGCGGCGGGGTCAGCTTCCGGACTGTAGCAAGTATTTACTGAGCACCTGCCTAGTGCTTGGCAGTGAGGTTGATGCTGTGAGAAAGACAAGACGAACTGAACCTGAGCTTAGTCCTCAAGGAGTTGGACTGGCCCAGAGAAGAGAGAAATTCAACGGAAGTAACTCTACACCAGACTTGACCTTGCCAATGGACCTGGTTGGTTTTGGTTATGCAGCCCTGGTGACATTCGTAAGCATTTTGGGATATAAGCAGAGAGGTGGTGTTCCATCTTTGATTGCTGGTCTTTTTGTTGGATTTTCGGCTGGTTATGGAGCTTTATTATGTCTCCAATGACAAGCAAAGTGTAAAACTATCACTGTTTACAGCTTTCTTCCTGGACACCACAATGGGGGTGAGGTTTAAGAGATCCAAGAAAATCATACCAGCTGGGCTGGTTGCAGGTTTAAGCCTCATGATGATTCTGAGACTTGTCTTATTGCTGCTCTTGTCTCACTCTGAGAATTTGGAGAAACTGAAACCTAAATTCGTGTCATTCTGATGTAACGGGCAGAGCCTATTCTTTGTACTGGAAAGATAAATTTCAATACGGAAAGTTCAACATGGTCTTATTTTATGTTACAAACTATAAAAGAAATACCATCACCTCTAATATGGACAATAGTTTGAGGGTTTTTTTTTAAACAAATGGTTTAACTGTTTTCTAATGATCACATACTGGTTTCATTAAAGATATTTAATAAATCGTGATACACTCTTTGATTTGCTGTCATGTTTTATAGATGTGGTATTTTTTTTGATAGTTCCAAATACTCATGTCTGAAATAAGTTTAAATTAAACTACAACTTACCAGATGATGGAATGCCCCTTAAGTGGGCTTCACAGAATGCTAATGTTATCTATTTGTCATTTGTGTTATATTTGAAATTATTTTTTTTCCATTTTAATTGTATTACTGCCAGTGTTTTTTTTTTCCTTAAAAAACTTCAGCCTCAGCACACTCTGTACCAACAGAACGTATTCAGTATTCAAATAAAACACATTCTGTTTTAAAAAATTAACTTAAATTAAAATTGAAAAGTAGTATCTCCATGATGTAATACCACACCTAACAGAAGGAATCAGATGAAAAAAGACAGATAATATGAAGTGTTGGCAAGGATAAGAAACATGAACTCTCACACAACGCTGGTGGGAGTGTAAATTTGTACAACCACTACTGTTGAGCAATCCTCCTTCTAGGTATAAGTCCAACAGAAATATGTTCCTGTGTCCACCAAAGACATGTATAAGAAAGTTCACAGCACCACAATTTGAACAGGGAAAAACTGGAAAACAGCCACAATGCCTATCGATAATCACACTGGATGACTAAATTTTGAAACAGTCACACATGGGATACTATACAGCAATCAGAATGACCTACAACCACCCCCAATAATCTGAATGGAGCTCACAAACTTAATACTGAGCAAAGGAAGACACAAAAGAGACATACTGTATGATTCCGTTTATAGAAAATTTGAAAACAGGCAAAATGAATCAACGCTGTCAGAAATGAGGATGGTGTTATCCTGGGGAATTGGGCAGTGGTGTCCAAAAGGGGCATGAGGTGGGCTTTTGGATGATGGTCATGCCCTGTTTCTTGGTGAGAGTGCTGGTTACATGGATGCTTTTAGGTTGTGAAAATTAATTGAGTTGCACACTTATGCACTGTTTTCCATGTGTATGTTATACTTTGATAAAAATTTTAAAATTTGGTATTAAACATCAAGTCGAAGTAATATGATGTGATATGATGTAATAAAAATTTGGTTGTCTTACAAATAGCTGACACTGTGTAGTGTTGATAGTGTCGGCTATTTGTAAGACAACCAAATTTTTTTTTTTTGGCCACGCCTCACGGCTTGCGTGGTGCAGGACTGAACCTGCACACTCGGCAGTGAAAGTGTGGAGTCCTAACCACTGGACCACCAGGGAATTCCAACAACCAAATTTTTATTTCAGCAAATAATGCTCTCTGAATTTTAGCTTTCTCATTTTAAAGATGGGGAAAATATCTGTTCTATTCATATGGTTGATTTGAAAATCAAGTGAGTTAATGGGTATAAAGAAAACTTCATAAACTGTGAAAATGTATACACATGGAAGATATTCCTGTTGGAAAAAAGTAGAGGAGGTTTCGATTTTAATTTTTAAATGACTTTTCACTGTTAAGGAATAGCTCCCTTTGGCAAATGATAGTAATTGTAAGTGTTTTGGATCAAATTTTGAAAAGCAGGTTTGTCAGTTATATAATGGTTTTTAATGTACCCAGATTGTTGCTTTTGTTTCAGAAAACAGAAAATTACATGATAGCTTGTAAATGGCACATTCAATTTCACACACTGAGAATGCTTGAAAAGTAAAAGGTCCACATATAATGCAGGAACTCAAATTTAATGGCATCAAATGATACATAATTTGATTCGTTCAGCCACATTTCCAGAAATTAATCACTGAGTGTTAGTGTCTTTCTGTCCTTTATGACTTGGTTTGTCAAAAGAAAACTGTCCTTTTTGCCATATCACTACTAATCAGCATTAGACGTTCTTTGGATTTAGCATTTCAATCCAGTGCTCAGCAACTGGAAACATTTTAAAAGGTCAGACTGCTACTCCCTTATTCAATTTACTAAAGTTTCACAAACATAATGAGCCTCCCAAGATGCTTAGAAACACCTTTAGAAATCAATGGAAACTTTGTTAGAGCAAAAATTGGGAGAAGATTAGGAGAGGCAATTGGAATGAATGACCTGCAGCTTCTTTCTCTCCCACTGATGTTTTTTCTCTAGATCAGAGTGCCTGAACAGTACCACAGTTGAACTTTTAGGATGGCTAATTCTTTGTGGGGTGGGAGCTGCTATCCTGTGCATTATAAGATGTTTAGCAGCAGCCCTGACCTCTAACCACCTGATGCCAATAGTCCCCTCCCCCCACATTGTGACAACCAAAAAGGTCTCCAGCCATTGCCAAATATCTCCAGGAAGGGAGAGGGGGTTAAAACTTCCTCCAGGTGAGAACAACTGCTCTGGATGGAAATCTGCTAATGCCTTTGTCTTCAGATCTTCTCCAAGACGTTGACACCTTTGTACAATTTTCCCAAACTTTCTGGAAACAGTCTGGATGTAAGGTGCCCTGTTAAGGTGTGCAAGTAACCGGGTGGTTTGGCAAACCCATGTTGTTCTCTGGCACAGTGGGTCACTGCCTGCTGTGAACATCTTTAGAGCATACCTCCATTGACAGCATCACATTTTGAGAAGATCAGAGAGGACTAGAAATCAGAGGAGAAGAGGCAATCACTAAGGGGAATGAAGATAATATTCAGGTCTGCCTGGGAAGGGACTTGATGATGCCTCTCCGTGTCTGTGTTTACCTGGTGCATGTGGAGCTGCCCTGCTCACATCTCCTCACACTTACTGGTGCAAAACGTCTGGCTTCCAGATGCCAGCAGCTGAGATTCTTTGCCTTTTTTCTGGCCACTGAACCACCTTCAGCTCACAATCAAAGGTTGAATGGAAGTGAAGGGAAATCAGTTTCCCTGGGAGCAGAACCTCAGTCTTTGATGGACTGGATGAGAATTGATGGATAACGATCCCAGCTCCCTCCAGCCTCGACTGGGACATCCCTGGTGTGTGTTCCCCACTCGGTCCCCCCCAGTCCCCCACAGGACCGAGCTCCAGCTGGTAACCTGGCTGCATCCCATTCATTGTTTCACTTGCCCACTTCACCCTCAGTGTTTCCTTGGATCACCTCCAAACACACTACTTGCACTTGAATCCTGTTTGGAGGTTTGGTTCTGAGGAAAATCAAAGCTAAATGGTCTGGCGGGATATGACTTTTTGCTGTCACATTCTGGAATATTCCAAACCCATAAAGCTAACCTTGGGAGAATCAGACTCCACAGGGCTTCTCAGGGTCCAAGTTATTTGATCAGAAAGAATACCTTCTCCAGCTTTATGGGGAGCTGCACAGTAATAACCCTTTTTAGAAGGGCAAACAGCACAATACAAGTAGGTAGTGTTTTATTCGTCTGTTTTTTGTCATTTACTCATGGGGGCACAGAATGTTGCATGGTAATTCACAGCTCTATGAACTGTAATTTACTCTTATAAGGTTATAATATAGTAACAAATAATTTACAATGCCTGTTTAAAGGGAAAAAGAAAAAAGGTTTCTACAGGACTCTGAACCTCCACAGATGCCAAGTAAGCAAACCCAGAGAAGGAAATGTACTTGCTTTTATTTCTTAAAAGCATAGCTCAGTCATATAACCAAGTGATAAAATATAGTGCCTCTTACTTTAATGTCTGGGTTTAAGAAAATCTCTCTATATAACTCTTTAGTATGTTTTCCTCAAAATTCAACCGGGTTTAATGTCTGGGTTTAAGAAAATCTCTCCATATAACTCTTCAGTATGTTTTCCTCAAAATTCAACCGGGAATGGTTTTACATGATGAATTGAGCCATCAATTACGAGGAAATGCAGTGAAAAACACACGTGTGAACTACAAACTTTAAATGGATAACAGACAAGTAGGAAGTGTTTATCAACACTGTCTGCATATGAGAACTTGTTACTCAATCTTTTTGAAATCAGGTTTAGAATTCTGATGAAATACATAGCATTTAAAACCTTTTTAGAGGGGCTTCCCTGGTGGTGCAGTGGTTGAGAGTCTGCCTGCCAATGCATGGGACACGGGTTCAAGCCCTGGTCTGGGAAGATCCCACATGCCGCAGAGCGGCTAGGCCCGTGAGCCACGACTACTGAGCCTGCGCGTCTGGAGCCCGTGCTCTGCAGCAAGAGAGGCCGCGACAGTGAGAGGCCCGCGCACCGCGATGAAGAGTGGACCCTGCTCGCTGGAACTGGAGAAAGCCCTCGTACAGAAACGAAGACCCAACACACCCAAAAATAAATAAATAAATAAATTAAAAAAAAAAAAAAACCTTTTTAGAACTCAAGACTGCACAGTGTTTTAAACATATCTGTTTACTGATTGTTGGGTTAATCAAAGATTGTATTCATTTTTGTTATTTACCCATATAATCAACTTAAAAAGAGGTTTTAAAAGTGTAAAAATGACTAAACCTCAAAGAAAAGTTCTACAAGACAGAAGGATACTAATAAAACTTGAGATCCCATTTACAATAGGGAGAGATAGTCAACACTGCAATACCGAAGAGATTTTAAAAAAACCTTGCAGAGTAAGAACAACTGGAAATGTATGGAATCAAACGTGATAGGACTAACCAAATAAGACCTAGGCATGGCAGATTAAATTAATTAATGCCTGTATCCATTCTGGGCTTGCCAATGTGGCTTACTTTGGCTAATGAAACAGCGTCAGCTTGATGTAATCAGAGGCCTTAAAATGTGCTTCGTTATTTTCACACAGTTTCTGGAGGGCCACCACTGCTCTGAGAACACACCTGGGCTAGCCTGCTGGAGACTAACAGACCACGAGGAGCAGTGCTGAGTTATTCCAGTTGACCATCCTAGACCAACTAGCTTCCAGGCAGCCCACCTGGCCCAGAAGCAGAACTGCACAGCAGACCCAGAGATTCGATGGAAGTAATAAAGGTTGTTGTCTTAAAGCCACTAATTCCTAGCGTGGTTTATTACTGAGAGGTATTAGATATACCTGATATGTTAGGTACAGATAATCAACAATGACTGGAGTAGAAAACAAGGTGGGCAATTTTTGCCATGAATGTGAGTTAGCTCTTATACTGGCAGTAGGATGTTGGGTGCAAGAGTTAAACATATTAAATAAATGTAGGCATCATAGAAAAGTTTTGTGATCCCATTGTCAGAGGTAATTTCTCTATTAGGAGATTTTCTAAACAATCATAAAGTAAAAATTCCACAGAACAAATACAGAAGTGCCAATACTCAACAGTTCTCACCAAGCACTGAAGTTAAATCTTTACCTGGAATTGTCCGTGTTACATCAGAACTCATGACCTGATTAATCAAAGCTTGGAATTTTATTAGCAATTGTTAATTTTATTAAGAAATACTAGTGATGCACATGTGCCACATATGCTATATATGCTACACCGCTAGTATGTTTCAGCATGATTTTTAAATGCTATTGGTTTCAAGTAAAGAACAATTGACACTGGTTTCATAATATTTAAGGTTTGATAATGCCTTAAATAAAACTAGTGATTCTCAAACTTTGTTGCATATTAGAATCACCCGAATTTCTTTTTTAATCCCAATGCCCAGGTGACGCCCTAGAGCAAATACACTAGAATCATGGGACCATGACACAGGCATCAACATTTTTTCATCTTTTCTCGGGTGATTCCAATGTGCAGCCACTTTTGAGAACCAAAAACCTAGTCCTAGATCTGT
This sequence comes from Eschrichtius robustus, assembly GCF_028021215.1. NCBI lineage: Eukaryota > Metazoa > Chordata > Mammalia > Artiodactyla > Eschrichtiidae > Eschrichtius > Eschrichtius robustus. Next base: position 40,716,928 of record NC_090839.1, read on the forward strand.
GCTGTCCAGCTCGATAGCAACTAGTCACATGTGGCTACTAATTATTTGAAATTGCAGTCTGAATTAGGATGAGCTGTAAGAGGAAAATACAAACCAGATTTTGAAGATGTAGTGTGAAAGCAAATGTAAAATATTTCATTAATAATTTTTTATATTTATTACATGATGAAATGATAATATTTTGAATATCTGGATTAATAGATTATTGAAGTTAATTTCACCTGGTTTTACTTTTTAAGATGTTACTAGAAAATTTTAAATTTCATATGTAGCTCAAATTTGTGGCTAACATTTCTTTCTTAGACAGCACTGACCTAGACTGTCCCATTAAACTAGAATATAAGGTATATAAATAATTTTAATATTCATGTGACTTTACAAAACCTTGCTTAATGAAGTATGTGTTTACATTCTGGAAAACTGGATATAATTTTCTGTAGTGTAGGAGGTTCATTTTTAAAGAAACAACCATCTATAACCCAGTACTGAGTTTGTCGCACTGTTTTTGTAGTTGCTTATGCGAAATAATTTACATGCATTTAATTTTTATGATTATACTCAATTTAATATTTTAAATGTCATATTGATGGAAAGTTTACTTAGGATTTAAAACTACAGGTATAATTAAAATGTGCAAAAGTCATCTTATTGAAAAGTTGTGTGTCAATGACATATTGTCAGTGGGATAAAATATTAAAGGGAAGAGGGAGGTAGAACTGGAAAAAATAACAGATATTGTGCCTGCTAGCCATTTTATATTATATTTTGATTTTTCATGATCAAATATTCTTATAGTAAGAAATACTTATATTGCCATTCTCTTTACTGAGTAGGCAACATTCTACTTGTGATACTCACCAGGCTGAATTCTTTTGAATAGTATTAATTTTAAAAAATCATGGAGAGAGGATGCTGTGTATGAATCTGTAGTGCAGAGATATGTTTTAGTTCTAATTTTAAACCATTTAATGTGAGCACATTGGTTAATTCTGCAAGGCACCATTCCAGAGTTGGTAATTTTTTAAAAAAATTTTTTTAAAAAATTAAAAAAAAATTTTTTTTTAAAATTTAACTTATTTCACATCTCCTATTATCATCATTACTACTCATCAGATGATAATTAACATCTGTGGCTGGAGGCCATTCCTTTCAATTTTATTAAAACTCTTCCTTTTCTAGTATAGAGTTTCCTTTAATCCCAGATTAATTTATTTCCCACTCACTGTGGCAAAGCTCCTGAAATGAATATATTCACAAATTCTTATAATAAAAGAACATCCTGATTATTTAAAAATTACTAAAATGCTGTGTATTTTCCCTAAATCACTTGCTTTTGTCAGGCCTGCAGTTGGCTTACTCTCATCCACAGTGGAATATTTCATTCTCAGCCAAAAGGAAAAAGGGGGTCACATCATGACAGCCCTGGCTACAGAACAAACATGATGGCCATCTCCGTCCACCTGGTTCATGGTTTCCAACTCAATTATTCCTTGTCCTTTTATGAACTCCAATCCCCACTGTCTGTTATTGTCATGTTAGATTTTTATGTATTCTCCTCATAAATTTTCATGAGGTCAGGGGAATTTACCTAAGTTATTTTTTTTTTAACTCTAAAGTTAAATTCTCCTTTAAACAAAACAACAGCCATGACGGAAAAAGAAAGAGGAAACGAGGAGAAGAGGAGCTTTTACCTCTGAATGGCTTGTAAAGGCCCCTCCTGTCTCACCCTCTCTTATTATACCCTGTAAACTCTGGACTGAAGCAAGTGAGTCAGGGGAATGGGAATGTTATTTTATTTAATATTTACCAGCTTTGCTCAAACTTTTTTTAAAAGATGCTGCTCTACCCCATTGGCTTGTGCCAAACCAAACTGTGCAACCTGAGGGCCACAGTGGAGGCAGGATGAGGAGAGGGAGCCCCCAGAATCAACTTCCTGAACAAAGTACAACTGGCTCAATCATTTATGCCCCTCCTAAGGCGCTTGCCACATTCTGCCTTACATTATAGCTATGAACTCATAGGCTATTTGATCAATTCCCCGAGGGCAGGGATGTTGCCTGGTACATAACAAATGGCAATATCTGTAGATTAAATGGAATATCTTATCCATTTTTGCATGCTCCCAATAGCTACAGGATTGCCCCAAAAGGGATTCAATAAACACACTGATTGAATGCTATATCATGCATCTACTCTGAGATTGAGAATTATTTCCAGTGTAAACTCTCCTTAGGTTGCTCCCTCCTAGCAGCAAGTAGTTAATTGTACTGGCACTTAAATTGAAATAAAATGTTCAGATGTGAAATCATGTCACTGCTTTGCATGTCTGGTGTTTTAAGAGTACAGCTAGAGTCTATCTTTAGTTAATGGCTCATTAGGCATTTATTTGAAAATAATTAAAATATTCATATGTATCACCTTTTTTGGTATATCATAGCTAGGGAAACCAAAATTTTGTTACCTCCTATATCAATTTTTTAAATTTAATAGTATTACCCAGTGAACTGAGAAAATCTCACCATGCCAATATCCACACGCTCTCCTCTTTTGGTTTTTGCCTCTGGTATTCATTCACAAGTAATAGCAGTTGCCATTTATTCAGACCCTAGCATGTGCTGGGTGCTTTACCCATTTTTATTTAATTTGTCATAACATTATAAGTTAAAGATTACAATACCCATTTTTCAGATTCCGATGATAATTAACTCATGTAATGTTCGTAACCTCGCAAGGTATATTAGTCAGCGTTCTTGAGAAAGAGAGAGGGAGAGAGAGAGAGAGAGGGAGAGGGGGAGAGACAAAGAGAGAGAGAGAGAGGGAGGGAGGGAGGGAGGGAGAGAGAGAGAGAGAGAGAGAGGGAGAGGGAGAGGGAGAGGGAGAGGGAGAGGGAGAGGGAGAGGGAGAGGGAGAGGGAGAGGGAGAGGGAGAGGGAGAGGGAGAGGGAGAGGGAGAGGGAGAGGGAGAGGGAGAGGGAGAGGGAGAGGGAGAGAGAGAGAGAGAGAGAGAGACTTAATTAAGGAATTGACTCACATGATTGTGGAGGCTGGGACGTCCATAATCTGCAGGGTGAGCCAGCAGGCTGTAGGCCCAGGGAAGAGTTGCAGTTCAAGTCCAGAGGCAGTATGTTGGCAGAATTCCTGTTTTTTTTTTTCAGGGGAGGTCAGTCTTTTTCTATTTGGGCCTTCAACTGATTGGATAAGGCCCACCCACATTATGGAAGGCAATCTGCTTCACTCAAAGTCCACTGACTTAAATGTTAATCTCACCTGAAAAAAAATACCTTCGCATAAACATCTAGACTATATTTGACCAAATATCTTGAGTACTGTGGCCTGGCCAAACTGACACATAAAATTAACCATCATACAAGGTAAATATTATGATTCCATGCTACTATAGGGGAACAAAACTTGCCACCCCAAAATGTCTCTTTGGTATGCAGATTTTTTTTCCGAACTGAAAACAATCAAGGCCCAAAAGACTCAGGAAGAAACTTTGACCTTCCCCCTAATTGCCTAAAAATTTTAGATATAGGGCCTATTCCAGTAATAGAGCTATCACCAGAGATACCTGCAAAATATATGGGCTAGGGATGGTAGGGGAATAGGGCCTAGAGATCAAAGTCCACTCTGTGTCCCATTGTCTCTGCCTGATCCAGCAAACAGTTATTTACCAAACATTTATATGAATTGCCTTCTTCCCCTTTCATGTCCCAAACCACGACCCACAACATCTTCTTTTGCCTTTAAACTGAAGATGATATTTAAGGTAAGGGTGTCAGTCATTTTGGTGAGTTACTCAGTTTTCCTGGCTCTCTGCCATGTACATATGTTTTTAAACTGTTGTTTGATTTTCTTCTGTTACTCTGTCTCAATTGAATTCTTACACCAGCCAGAAGAACCTAAAGGGAAGAGGAAAATTTCTTCCTCCCTGACATTACAGATGAACACAGTAAGGCTCACAGATATTGAGTAACTTGCATGACATCAGACAGTTTGTTTCGGAGCATCTGGACTTTATAAAAGGGGTTTTTGTTTTCCAAAGTCCATATATTTTTCACTACATATACTGTCTCTCAAATTAATGTTTTTTTAATTAAGTAGAAATATATTCTCCCAGGACCAAACTCATGTTAAAAGAAGCATTTAGTGATTGCAGCTGTACATTTTAAAGGTCTAATTTATCCACTAATAAATATCTACCAAAGATGATGATCTAATCTAATGAAGTAGGTGTCTCTCATGAGAAACAACTCTTTACACCCAAACAGGCAGTGACAAAAACTAGGGAATCCTGTCCTTCACAATCTCACAATCTCTGAAAACGTTTCCATGTATTCTATTTCTGATGCCAACACTTGAATTCAGGACCCTTCTACTTCTACAGCATTTCACTGCTAGTCTTCACCTTATATTCCAAACTTCTGCAACTAATCAGACCGCCAGAAACACCAGACCCTTCTCCCTCACACCTTTAGTATTTATCAGTTATCCACTAAAAAAAGCTGAAAATTTGAAGTGAAGCATCAAAAATCTTTTCCAGACGAGCTTCAAGTACCCTTCCAGCCACCGATTTTGCCCTTCACTATGAAAAACACATTCAGATTAACTTGTCCCCAAGAAGGTTCATGAGCTCATATATTACTTGATTTTTTTTTTTTTTTTTTTCAGTTTCTGCCTTTGCATTGACCTTTCTCCCAGGTGAGCTTATCTTCTGACTCCATCTCTTACCCTTCCAGGCTTCTCAAAGTTTTCTCATCACCCCAGCCAGAGGCAACTCTCCTTCCCCAAATTGCTTAAGAGTGTAGTTAAGGTTTGCAGTTTCAGGTACTGGATGATCTCTATTTATGCACTTTTCTCATCTGTTCAAAGAGAGGGCTGGAATCAGTGCCCGAAAAGGAATCCCAAAGCCAAATGCAATCGGTTCACCATTACCTGAGGATGCCCTGTGTTCTGCACAAAGGCTCTGCCAAAGTAGGTGCTCAATAAATATTTAACACCTTAATTGACGAATGATACAGAGAAGAAAACTGCAACTTGTGGGACAAGGGCAAACTTGCTTCTCAGCGAAGGGTGACTTTTGGCCCTCTTCCACTGCCCTGCGTTTCACAGGTCCAGGGTCACAGCCCACTCCTCCACCGGACCCTAGGAAGGGACAGGCACTACGCATGCCCGGTATCCAGGGGCGCCTCCGGGCGCGCAGCCCGCTCGGCCCCGCCCCTCCCTCGCTCGGGTGCGCGCGTGCGCGGCCCCGCGGAGCGTGCCCTGCGTGCGGGTACCCGCCGAGCGCGCCGGGCGCTGGTTCCCCGAGTGCCCGGGCCGGGGCCTGAGGAGCTGGCACCGGGCCGGGGCAGCGAGCAGTAAGCAGAGCGGACGGCGGGCGCTGCCTGAGGCGACAAGGACAGCGAGCGGTGAGTGAGGGGGCCGTGAGCGAGCGGGCGGGCGCCTCCGCGCGTGCGCAGCGTCTGACCGCCGGTCCAGGGGCGCGCTCCCGGCAGCGGGCCGGAGGGGCAGAGCTTGGCTGGGCAGGGACGGGGCTGCCGGCCGGCGTCGGGACAGGGGCTGTGGGGGCGCCCGGATAGCCTGTCCCAGCTCGAGAGGCGCTGGCCGCGCGGGCGGGCTTCCGGAGGAGCTCCAGGCGGGACGCTGCTGGCCCCGCGCGGAGGTCCTGGCGTCCGGGCCCGAGGGCAGGGCCAGCTGCAGCTGAGGACGCCGGGGAGGGGCGAGGCGAACCCCCCGGGGCTCCTGCCGGCAGTACGAGCGCTCGCTGAGTGCGCGACCCCCGGAGGTGGCCGAGGTCCAGGGATGGGGCGCGGCCGAGCAGCCTCGGCGTCGAGCAGGTGGCGGGGCCGCGCCCCTCGCCCGGGGAGGCGCGGGTTGGAAACGGGAGCAAAGTTCCCCGGAGCAACTTTACTGGGGCGCAGCCTGCGGGGTCCGGGGGCGGGGCCCGTGCTGGGGGCTCCGGGGACCGACACCCCAGCCTTCGTCCAGCCCTGGTGGTCGCAGGACGCCCGCGAATGCTGGTGGGCTTCTGCGGGTTCAGTTTCCTTCTGGTCCTGGAGCTCGTCCTCCAAGTTCTGAGCTGTATTCACTGCCAATTCGCTCTTAAAATAGATATGTAAGTTTGGTGTTTCGGTAAGAAGGATATTTGCTCTCTTGGGAAAAAAGGGCTTATATTGCCCGTTTTTTGTTTTTTTTTTTATCTCAAAGAAAGTATTGTTAGGGCATACCGGGGACTCCTATTTATCAAGAAACCTATTGTCCTGTGTGTGCTTGGAGAAAGCCAGCTAATTTCTATTATTAGCCGTAAAAAGACAAAGGGAGATAACTGTGCTTTCTTTTTTCCTTTCTTTCTTTCTCTCTCTTTTTTTCTTACCCTTTGGTTTAAATACTCTCCGCCACCTCGCCACATCTTGGAGTACTGTAGTTCCCAAAACTGGCTGCACAAAAGGATCACTGGAGAGTTTTAAGACTCTGCTCAAAATTGCACCCCAGACCAATTAAAACACGGTGTGTAGTTTATAAAGTTCCCTCGGTGATTCCAATAGTGCAGCAGAGTTTGGGAAGCATAGGTTTAATTTAAGAAAGTCAAGATTTTAGTTTTGCGAAGTAGCATTCAGTTTGTAACTGATGAGACGAAACTCTGGCTTCGTTTTCCATAGACAGGAACTCACAAAGAGTGGTTTGTTCCCGCCGGGGAGGGAGGGAGGGAAGCGTCTCTAATGGTTCAAACTTTAGCTGAACTATATAATACGACTCCAGCGTCCAGACATTGTTCTAACTGGTGTTTTGAATTTCTTTTGGGCGTGTTGAATTTCCTAGTAGTAAGCCCACCTTCCTGACCCCTGCCGCACCCAAGGGGTTTCATCTTCTTTTAACCCTCTCTCAGCCTCCCTCCCCCGTTTCCCCTCTTAACCATCCCCCAGCCTCTGGGAGGATCCCCTCCCCCAGCATGTACCGACTCTGAGGGGTGACTGCAGGTTACCATAGCAACGGGTCTTCCAGGGGAAGTGGGCGGGTCTACCTTTGGTTTTCTGAATAGGACTCTTCCTTTTCTAAAGATTTTGAATGACCCTTTTCAGTTCTTGGCCTCAGCTCAGGTAAGGGTGAGTTCACGCAATTCCACTTTTTCTTTCTAAGTAATTTCAGAATTATTTATTAATGCTGTTGTATGGAGTGATAATGCTAGCAGCTGTGCTGTTCTACCTTTACCAGTCTTTGCACTAAGAACTTGTGTAACAAAGTTCCAAAAGAAGTGGAAGCAACTTTTTTTAAAAAATAGTTTTTCTTTGGGGCACACAAATCTTCGAAGTATATGCATCATTTTTCTAAACTCCGAAGACATATTTAAGAAATTTTAAAAGTGAAATATAATCCTATATCCATGCAAAAACTTTTGCTAATTTGTGGCCCAAAAATGTCAGTCTGTTTGTAAGTTGTTTCGTTCCTAGAAAGTGCTTTGCCATGATTCTTTGCAAAAAGTTAAACCACTTGAAATGTTATACTTTAAAATAACAAAGGAAAGGCACAGTTTGTCTACAGATTCACCCACGCCTTCCCTTCCCCAACACACACACATCCAAACAAAGATAAGTTTTTAAAATGTTCATTCTTTTATGTTCAAAACAGATATTCCGCAGCCAACTAATTCCAGTTTACCTTGAAAGGAACTCTTAAAACTGTTCCACACAAAATAGTACAGACATATTTACGTGTCTTCAGGCTTTTTGTTTTTATGAAACCTTTCAAACTTTAGTGTGTAAATAATAATCAGAATTTGATCAGTCAATTCAAAATGCTTATGGTAGTATAGTGACTCCCAGCATCTATTGGGGATTGCAGAGGTTTTCTCTACTCTTGTGTTATGTGCTAGTTAACTTTCTGGTTATCAAGCAGATTCCGTAAGGCTAATTTTCCCCATTTCCCTCTGAGAAGACAATAATAGTGGAAAATCCTCTCATTTGATGGACCTTGCAGTTCAACAGTAATGCTGTGCAGCTAAGGCAGTAACTGCTCACCTAATCTTTTCATACCATGTTTAAAAATTGAGGCCTTCTAAGCATCTACAGTTGAGAATTTCTATTCTTTCTATGGTTTTTAAACATTTTAAAATGAAAAGCCATTGTCCTTGTTGTAGACATTTTGGGAATTACCAAAAAAAGTTAAAAAAATAAAAATCACAGGTACGTCCAGAAATAATCAGCTGTTCATGGGATGATATGCTTCCATTTGTCCCATTTTATTTGTCTGCGTATATATACTTTTAAGCAAAATTGGCACTTTAATTTCATTTGTAGTTTTAAATGCTGCCCTTTCGCTTAATATATCACATTTCCTGTGCCCTTACATCTTCTTTGAAAATAAGATTTTTAATGATGGGTATGCCAAAGTTTATTTAGCTAGTTTTCTCTTTTTTGACATATTTCCATTTTCAGTGTTTGGAAGTATCATATTAAATTCTGGTTGCAAAGCCTAGCTTGGCCACTTCCGATCGAAGTGACCTTAATTACCTAATTATTTGATTGTGCTTCCTTTATCCATAGAATGGGGGTAATAATTGTGCCGGCAACATAGAGTTTTGGAGCGATGGAATGAACCAAATAGAGGAAGGTCTTCAGCAGAATCTGGCAAAGGATGTAGGCTCAGAAAGTAATAGCAGACACACAGGCAGAGCTGGGGTAAATGCCCTTGTCTGAAAGTCTCACTGTCTCTGACTTGCTCAGGCTAGATTTATAGCAGAATTCCTGGGGCAGAGGTGAACTCTTTTATGACTCTTGAGGCCTGTTGCCAAATTGCTTATGCCAGAACATGTTGATTCCCTTACACGCTGAACAGTCTTTCCATAGTGTCAGCACTCCAGTGTTTAATCTTTCCTAATCTTCTATAAAAATGTCTTATTTTAATTCATATTTTTTTGGTAACTAGTGAAATTAGTAACATGCTTTTTATTTGTTCATTTTGCCTCTGAGAGTTGTCCAGGTACTTTGTCCATTTTATTGTGAAATGATGATTTAAAAAAATGATTTAAAGTATCTTTTAATATAAAGAGATAATATATGTATAATTAAGTATCCTATATATATTATATAACATATGCTCTTAATATAAAGAGCGTATAATATAAATATGCTCTTAATATAAAGAGCATTGTGCCTTTATCATATTTGTAATTTTTTTTCTTTTTTCTCAGCTCATTATTTGTCTTTTAATTTACTTTATGGTGTTTTCCAAACAGGATATTTTTACTTTTATGTAGTCAGCTCTCTTCATCTTGTCCATTTTGACTTTTCCTTGTAAATATTTACGTTTGAAAATATAAACAGAGGTGAGGTAAATGAAACAAAAATTTTGGAAATATATTAGATTTGTACACTTAGTTCTATATTAGCACATGGATGTGAATTGTTTTACAGCACCTCCTCCTCCTGAGCCAGCCCATCTAGTCTACCAGCACCATCTGTTAAACAGTCCATCCTTTCCTCATTGGGTTGTGGTCTTCCCTTTATTATATTTTAAGATCTTGACTAGCTTTTGGGTCTGATTCTGTTTTAGGTCTTACTCATCTATCATTGATCTCTTATCTTAATCAGTGTTAAATCTTTTTAAATGTACGTTTAGAATATATAGAAGTATCTGCTAGAGGAAGTCACAGTGTTCTTTTAGAAATCATAATTATAGTCATCTATCCTTTCAAATAAAAATTATATTACTATCTATATACTAATACATGCACATAATTTAAATCTAAGAATACTAAAATACTTACTGTAAAATAAGTGGTCCCCTATCTCTCACCGCCCTCCACCCATCCCCTTAGGCTCCTCAGTGGCAGTATTTTGACTGTTACTGGTTTCTTTTGAGTTTTTCACTGGGACCGCATATAAGGTCTTTTCCTGTTGGACTGGTCAGAGGGTGGTCATCAGGCAGCACCCTGCGATGAGGAAAGAAAGGAACACTCCTGCCAGTGTTCGGGAGACATCTGGCTGGAGTCTTAGCATCTCTTCACTTTGGGGAAGGTTCTGGTGCTCTCACAGTCCAAATACTTACCTGTTTTATCTACTCCCCCAAGAATCAGTCTGCAGTCTTGCTGGGCTCAGGGACTGTGGGCCAGAGCTCCACAGCCAGGAGGTGGGAAGGGCATCCGGGAAGTAAGGCTGCTAACCTTATTTTAGCCTGCTACCCTTTCTCCAGTTTTGAAGCAAACTGGAGTGCTTCTCAGCTTTCCTCACTGGTGGTGGAGCATTTCACTCTTAGGGCTGCTGGGTTGCTACTTGTCCATCTGCTTTCCGCTTTCATGATTTTGTTGTAATTTCCACTACCGTTGTTTAAGTCCTTGCATCTTTGTCTTCTGGAAAGAACTCTTTACTGCCATTTTTGTGGAGTTTAGAGAGAGGATGTGCTTGAATGTTTTGTTAAACACGCCATCTTAACCTGGAATGCTCTGCAGATGAATCCTTAGAACTGAGATATATCCAGTTGTTTTGGTTCGTTGGCAAGGACTGTCATGTACATGTAAAGTAGTCAGTGTTTCTCTGAAGGGATGTGAAAAGTTATGCAGACCTTCTGTCTCTTAGCAGAGGTGTTTTGTTTGTTTGTTTACTATTTATATAAGTCCTAATATTTATTGTTAGGGTTCTTCTTAGGTATTTATGTTTTTGTTGCTGTTGTGATGGGTTCTTCAAATTGCTATTGCTGGTATAAGATGGTTGTTGATTTTTGTGATTTTATTTTATAGCTGGCTCTTATTCTAAGAGCTTTGCAGTTTATTTTCTTGGGTTTCCTACTTACGTAATGACACTTGTGTCTACTTCTTTCTAATAATTATACCTTTTATTTTGGTTTTACAGCAGGCTACACTACTGTTAGCATTCTGGAACATTACAAAATACATCTGGAACATTATCAAATAGTAATGGCAGTAATGTGCAAACTTTTGTTCTTTAATAGGAAAAACAGTAGTACAATATTGGTTTTTGTTTTATCATAATTCCTCATCAGGACAGAGGAAATCTATCCTTTTATTTCCAATTTATTTAGAGGTATTTTTATTATTATTTTTTAAGGGATAGGAATTGAATGGAATTCAATTAGCAGTAATCTGCTAATAGGAATTAGCAGATTACTGTTAGCAGCTACGGTTTATCACTGGTATTTCTTAACAGATCTACTGACTTGAGTCCCAAATATTAAACTGGAGTAAATCCTTCCTTTTGAATAATTCTTTAGAAAAATGAATTCAGTTCGTGACAAAATTAAAAGATAACATCACATTCAGTGCATATTCATGTCTTCTGTGGTGGGGGCTGTGTGGGATACAGTCTCCAGGGCTTTTTCAAAAGAAAATATTGTAAATTGCAGAATCCAACAATCAGTTCTCATCTTTACTCTGGGCAGCACTTGATATAATTGGTCATTCTCTCTTTAGATTTGACTTTCTTCGATTTTGAGGACACCACAGTCTCCTGCTTTTCCTTCTGTACCACTGAATTTCAGTCATTTTTTTTAAAATGTGTGTGGTTTTTGTTTGTTTGTTTTCACATCAGCCTGTTAATTTGGGATACTTCAGGGCTCAATTCTTGTGGGACTCTTGTCACAAACAATTGTAAGATTTTAATAAAGTACCATGTAGCTCCTTAAGACTCCCGATGTATATTTCCAGTTGAAGTGGCTCTCTTAAACTCCTGATGCATATATCCAACTACTTTTTTGACTTCTTCAGTTGAATACATAAAAGATACTTCCATTTTAAGGACTAAAATGGAATTTCTGATCTTCCTCTGCAAACCTGCTCTCCCTGTAGCCTGCTCTATTTTGGTGTTGGGGCAGCTCCATTTTTCGGGTTATTCAAGCCAGAAACCTTGGAATCGTCCTGACTCTTCTCTTTCTCTCCCACTTGACATCCAGGCTGTTAGCAGATCCTTCTGCTCTATCTTCCAGATGTATCCAGAATCCTGTCTTCCAAATAAATCCAGGAGTTCAACCCCTTTTCTCACGTCTACTGCAAGCACCTTCCTCCCAAGTCTCCAGCACCTGTTGCCTGGATGGTATGCAGTGACCTCTCCTTTCTTCTTCCCTACCTTCCTTTAATATGTTATCGACATAACAACCGGAGTGATCTTTTTAAAGCATAGGTTGCATATGCTTAAAACCCTCCTCTGGCTCTCCATGTCACTCAGGGTAAAAGTCAAGATTCCTCATAATGATTCACAAAGCCCGACACCTTCTGGTTACCAAGACCTCTGACCTCCTCCCCACTCCTCTCCCTGGAATGGAATGCTCTCCATTCCAGCCATCCTTACCTCCTTGCTGATCCTGGAACCCTCCAGGCACATTCCCACTTTTAGGTCTTTGTGCTGGGTTTTCCTTCTGCCTGTAGTATTTTCTCCCCAGATGCATTCACGGCCAGCTCCCTCACTGCCTTCAGGTCTTCACTAAGCCACCACTTTGTCAGTGACGTCTACGCTGTTTACAGTTGCAAACTGTGCCTGGTATCCCTCTTGGAATGCTTTACGTTTTCTCTTCACCATAGCATCTCCTACCTTCTAAATTACCGTATGACTTATTTATTTATTGTTTATTTTTGGTGAATTCTCTTTTCCCGTCCCTGCTAGACAGTAAGTTCCATGTGGCCAGGTATCTTATGTTCCATGTGGCCAGGTATTTTATGTCTGTTCATTAATGTGTCCCAAGTGTGTGGTACATAGAAGATGGTCAGTAAATGTTTTTTGAATAAATGAACATAGTCTGCCTTCTCCATTTTTTTTCCAATGAATTTCTTGTAAAGCAGTATAGTCCTTTGGCGTCTGTGGATCCAGCATTGGTGATTTAGCATCCCATCAGCAACAGGGAAGTTGAAGAACATGTATGGATATAATAATACAGAGAGTGGTTATGAGGTTTAAATAGGATACTGTCTGTAAAGTGCTAAACTGTGCCAGTGTGTAGGAACAGGTCACTTAACTGTTAGAAAGCCTTAGCCAACTGACTCGATTCACATCTGAATGATGTGAATTGAATTCTAGAACCTGCTCTCTTTGGATTTCAGTTTTTTTAAGCAACGGTGGGCAGTGGCTTCACCTTGGGAACATTTCAAAATACAGGGAGCCTGAGCTCCCTGGTAAATATCAGTGATGTGCTCTTCCTTTGTTTATTCTTTAACCCATCTGTTAAAGTGGAATGCAACCACTTGTTTTCTCCTTTTGTGTTTTTTTTTTTTTTAATTTATTTATTTTTATTTATTGATTGATTGATTGCTATGTTGGGTCTTCGTTTCTGTGCTAGGGCTTTCTCTAGTTGCGGCAAGTGGGGGCCACTCTGCATCGCGGTGTGCGGGCCTCTCACTATCGTGGCCTCTCTTGTTGCGGAGCACAGGCTCCAGACGCGCAGGCTCAGTAGTTGTGGCTCACGGGCCTAGTTGCTCCACGGCATGTGGGATCTTCCCATACCAGGGCTCGAACCCGTGTCCCCTGCATTAGCAGGCAGATTCTCAACCACTGCACCACCAAGGAAGCCCCTTTTGTGCTTTCTTGTTGTTCAGGACATCTCCCCATCTCTCAGTCTCCTTTAAGTCCTTTTTCCTCTGAGGTTCTAGCTGAAATAAGTTCTTTTATGAGGTGATTTTGAAATCCTTCAGAGGCACAGAGAAGCACATAGTTGAACATAATATTAAATCCACAAAGTCAAAAGCTCTCAGACCTTTAGCTTCAGTTCCCCGGACAAGCATGCGTTGTGGCCATCCCTGCAGCGACCATCAGAGCCATGGTTTTGCTTACAGAGTTTCTAGAGTCTCCTTTTATGTCCTTTAAATCTGAGAATATCTCAGAAACATCAGGCTCCCTCTCCTCTTTTGATAGAGCAAGAAGTATTTGTATGCTTTTTACTGTGGCAATTACTGTGCAAATAAGGTGAGTCATGTGCCAGAAAAAGATGATTATTTTATAGATTGTGTAGGCAGCCAAAGAATAGACAATAAACCAAAACGACGATGTATCTCTAGAAATGTGTAAACCCAGTGCCAGTAACCTGAACACAAAAATGTGAACATTTTCTTCAATTTCTAATTTTTTTCCTCGAAAACGATCTACTTACTTAGTTTTTTAAAAATCTACTTAATTTTTCTCTAATAGTATATGAGCAGGGGAGGTCCCCATATTCAGAGTGTAAACATTTTAGCCTCAGTTGCCATACATATTATAAATAAAATTTCACAAGCACCACATTCTGAATGTATCACCTGATGAATTTGCCTTCTCTTTGAAGATGGGATCATTGTATTTGTGCTTTGTTTTTGTTTTGTTTTATTTTTTTATACAGCAGGTTCCCATTACTTATCCATTTTATACATATTAGTGTAGATATGTCAATCCCAATCTCCCAATTCATCGCACCACCGCCCTACTCCCCCGCCACTTTCCCCCATTGGTGTCCATACGTTTGTTCTCTACATCTGTGTCTCAATTTCTGCCCTGCAAACTGGTTCATCTGTACCATTTTTCTAGGTTCCACATATATGCGTTAATATACGATATTTGTTTCTCTCTTTGACTTACTTCACTCTGTATGACAGTCTCTAGATCCATCTACATCTCTACAAATGACCCAATTTCATTCCTTTTTAAGGCTGAGTAATAGTCCATTGTATATATGTACCACATCTTCTTTATCCATTCGTCTGTCGATGGGCATTTAGGTTGCTTCCGTGTCCTGGCTATCGTAAATAGTGCTGCAATGAACATTGGGGTGCATGTGTCGTTTTGAATTATGGTTTTCTCTGGGTATATGCCCAGTAGTGGGATTGCTGGGTCGTATGGTAGTTCTATTTTTAGTTTTTTAAGGAACTTCCATACTGTTCTCCATAGTGGCTGTATCAATTTACATTCCCACCAACAGTGCAAGAGGGTTCCCTTTTCTCCACACCCTCTCCAGCGTTTGTTGTTTGTATATTTTCTGATGCCCATTCTAACAGGTGTGAGGTGATACCTCATTGTAGTTTTGATTTGCATTTCTCTAACAGTTAGTGATATTGAGCAGCTTTTCATCTGCTTCTTGACCATCTGTATGTCTTCTTTGGAGAGATGTCTATTTAGGTCTTCTGCCCATTTTTGGATTGGGTTGTTTGTTTTTGTAATATTGAGCTGCATGAGCTGTTTAAATATTTTGGAGATTAATCCTTTGTCCGTTGATTCGTTTGCAAATATTTTCTCCCATTCTGAGGGTTGTCTTTTCGTCTTGTTTGTAATTTCCTTTGCTGTGCAAAAGCTTTGACGTTTCATTAGGTCCCATTTGTTTATTTTTGTTTTTATTTCCATTACTCTAGGAGGTGGATCAAAAAAGATCTTGCTGTGATTTATGTCAAAGAGTGTTCTTCCTATGTTTTCCTCTAAGAGTTTTGTAGTGTCCGGTCTTACATTTAGGTCTCTAATCCATTTTGAGTTTATTTTTGTGTATGGTGTTAGGGAATGTTCTAATTTCATTCTTTTACATGTAGCTGTCCAGTTTTCCTAGCACCACTTATTGAAGAGACTGTCTTTTCTCCATTGTATATCCTTGCCTCCTTTGTCATAGATTAGTTGACAATAGGTGCCTGGGTTTATCTCTGGGCTTTCTATCCTGTTCCATTTATCTATGTTTCTGTTTTTGTGCCAGTACCATATTGTCTTGATTACTGTAGCTTTGTAGTATAGTCTGAAGTCAGGGAGTCTGATTCCTCCAGCTCCGTTTTTTTCCCTGAATACCGCTTTGGCTTTTCGGGGTCCTTTGTGTCTCCATTCAAATTTTAAGATTTTTTTTTCTAGTTCTGTAAAAAATGCCATTGGTAATTTGAAGGAATTGCATTGAATCTGTAGATTTCTTTGGGTAGTATAGTCATTTTCACAATATTGATTATTCCAATCCAAGAACATGGTATATCTCTCCATCTGTTGGTATCATCTTTAATTTCTTTCATCGGTGTCTTATAGTTTTCTGCATACAGGTCTTTTGTCTCCCTAGGTAGGTTTATTCCTGGGTATTTTATTCTTTTTGTTGCAATTGTGAATGGGATTGTTTCCTTAATTTCTCTTTCAGATTTTTCATCATTAGTGTATAGGAATGCAAGAGATTTCTGTGCATTAATTTTGTATCCTGCAACTTTACTAAATTCATTGATTAGCTCTAGTAGTTTTCTGGTAGCATCTTTAGGATTCTCTATGTATAGTATCATTCATCTGTAAATAGTGACAGTTTTATTTCTTCTTTTCCAATTTGTATTCCTTTTCTTTCTTTTTTTTCTCTGATAATCATGGCTAAGACTTCCAAAACTATGTTGAATAATAGTGGTGAGAGTGGACATCCTTGTCTTGTTCCTGATCTTAGAGAAAATGCTTTCAGTTTTTCACCATTGAGAATGATGTTTGCTGTGGGTTTGTCATATATGACCCTTATTATGTTGAGGTAGGTTCCCTCTTTGCCCACTTTCTGGAGCGTTTTTATCATAAATGGGTGTTGAATTTTGTCAAAAGCTTTTTCTGCATCTATTGAGATGCTCGTGTGGTTTTTCTTCAATTTGTTACTATGGTGTATCACATTGATTGATTTGCGTATATTGAAGAATCCTTGCATCCCTGGGATAAATCCCACTTGGTCATGATGTATCATCCTTTTGATGTGTTGTTGGATTCTGTTTGCTAGTATTTTGTTGAGGATTTTTGCATCTATATTCACGAGTGATATTGGTCTGTAATTTTCTTTTTTTGTAGTATCTTTGGTTTTGTTATCAGGGTAATGGCGGCCTCATAGAATGAGTTTGGGAGTGTTCCTTCCTCTGCAACTTTTTGGAAGAGTTTGAGAAGGATGGGTGTTAGCTCTTCTCTAACTGTTTGATAGAATTCATCTGTGAAGCCATCTGGTCCTGGACTTTTGTTTGTTGGATGATTTTTAATCACAGTTTCAATTTCATTACTTGTGATTGGTCTGTTTATGTTTTCTGTTTCTTCCTGCTGCAGTCTTGGAAGGTTATACCTTTCTAAGAATTTGTCCATTTCTTCCAGGTTTTCCATTTTATTGGCATAGAGTTGCTTGTAGTAGTCTTCTTAGGATGCTTTGTATTTCTGCAGTGTCTGTTGTAACTTTTCCTTTTTCATTTCTAATTTTATTGATTTGAGTCCTCTCCCTCCTTTTCTTGATGAGTCTGACTAATGGTTTATCAATTTTGTTTATCTTCTCAAAGAACCAGCTTTAGTTTTATTGATCTTTGCTATTGTTTTCTTTGTTTTTATTTCTGCTCTGATCTTTATGGTTTCTTTCCTTCTGCTAACTTAGGGTTTTGTTTGTTCTTCTTTCTCTAGTTCCTTTAGGTGTAAGGTTAGATTGTTTATTTGAGATGTTTGTTGTTTCTTGAGGTAAGATTGTATTGCTATAAACTTCCCTCTTAGAACTGCTTTTGCTGCGTCCCATAGGTTTTGGATCGTTGTGTTTTCATTGTCATTTGCCTCTAGGTATTTTTTGATATCCTCTTTGATTTCTTCAGCGATCTCTTGGTTATTTAGTAACATATTGTTTAGCCTCCATGTGTTTGTTTTTTACATTCTTTTCCCTTTAATTCATTTCTAATAGTATTGTAGTCTAATAGTATTCTCATAGTATTGTGGTCAGAAAAGATGCTTGATATGATTTCAATTTTCTTAAATTTACTGAGGCTTGATTTGTGACCCAAGATGTGATCTATCCTGGAGAATGTTCCATGCGCACTTGAGAAGAAAGTGTAATCTGCTGTTTTTGGATGGAATGTCATATAAATATCAAATCTATCTGGTCTGTTGTGTCATTTAAAGCTTGTGTTTCCTTATTAATTTTCTGTTTGGATGATCTGTCCATTGGTGTAAGTGAGGTGTTAAAGTCCCCCATTATTATTGTGTTACTGTCGATTTCCTCTTTTTTAGCTGTTAGCAGTTGCCTTATGTATTGAGGTGCTCCTATGTTGGGTGCATATATATTTATAATTGTTATATCTTCTTCTTGGATTGATCCCTTGATCCTTATGTAGTGTCCTTCTTTGTCTCTTGTAACATTCTTTATTTTAAAGTCTATTTTATCTGATATGAGTATAGCTACTCCAGCTTTCTTTTGATTTCCATTTGCATGGAATATCTTTTTCCATCCCCTAACTTTTAGTCTGTATGTATTCCTAGGTCTGAAGTGGGTCTCTTGTAGACAGCATGTATAAGAGTCTTGTTTTTGTATCCATTCAGCAAGCCTGTGTCTTTTGGTTGGAGCATTTAATCCATTCACGTTTAAGGTAATTATCGATATGTATGTTCCTTTACCATTTTCTTAATTGTTTTGTGTTTGTTTTTGTAGGTCCTTTTCTTCTCTTGTGTTTCCCACTTAGAGAAGTTCCTTTAGCATTTGTTGTGGAGCTGGTTTGGTGGTGCTGAATTCTCTTAGCTTTTGCTTGTCTGTAAAGCTTTTGATTTCTCCATCAAATCTGAATGAGATATATGCCGGGTAGAGTAATCTTGGTTGTACGTTCTTCCCTTTCATCACTTTAAATATATCCTGCCACTCCCTTCTGGCTTGTAGAGTTTCTCCTGAGAAATCAGCTGTTAACCTTGTGGGAGTTCCCTTGTACGTTATTTGTTGTTTTTCCCTTGCTGCTTTCAATAATTTTTCTTTGTCTTTAATTTTTGCCATTTTGATTACTATGTGCCTCGGCATGTTTCTCCTTGGGTTTATCCTGTATGGGACTCTGCGGTTCCTGGACTGGGTGGCTATTTCCTTTCCCGTGTTAGGGAAGTTTTCGAGTATAATCTCTTCAGATATTTTCCCGGGTTCTTGCTCTCTCTCTTCTCCTTTTGGGACTCCTATAATGCGAATGTTGTTGCATTTAATGTTGTCCCAGAGGTCTCTTAGGCTGTCTTCATTATTTTTCATTCTTTTCTCTTTATTCTGTTCCACAGCCGTGAATTCCACCAGTCTGTCTTCCAGGTCACTTCTTTGTTCTTCTGTGTCAGTTATTCTGCTATTGATTCCTTCTAGTGTATTTTTCATCAGTTATTGTATTGTTCCTCTCTGTTTGTTTGTTCTTTAATTCTTCTAGGCCTTTGTTAAACATTTCTTGCATCTTCTCATTCTTTGCCTCCATTCTTTTTCCAAGGTTCTGGATCATCTTCACTATCATTATTCTGAATTCTTTTTCTGGAAGGTTGCCTATCTCTACTTCGTTTAGTTGTTTTTCTGGGGTTTTATCTTGTTCCTTCATCTGGTACATAGCTCTCTGCCTTTTCATCTTGTCTATCTTTCTGTGAATGTGATTTGTGTTCCACAGGCTGCGGGATTGTAGTTCTTCTTGTTTCTGCTTTCTGCCCTCTCTGTATTTGTCCTTTGTTAGTGTGACGATTCATTCTTTAAGACTTACCACTGCTACAATTTATTTTATTGTGAACTCGAAACAGTCAGTAGTGTTGGCCAAGACTGAATGGAAAGCATTGACCTGCCTTTCTGCTGCTGAATTGCAAAATATCCCTTAGTTTAGGTTGTTAATGGATAGCCCGGTTGGAAAACACACCTTGTTTTTTTTAGTTCTACAGCTGGGCTGAGGACCTGTGTAAGTATTTGTTTTCATTGTGGAGATTTTTTTTATTTAATTGCCACCTTGTATTATCCAGTTTTTCGGAAGTGGTGATCTTGCCTACCCAGCACCAGCAAACACACGTACTGTGTAGTGAGGGACTGAGTTTGGCCTTCAGGCATTGCACTGTAGGTCTCTTGAAAGACAGGGCTCACATCTAGACCGCCACCTATTTTCATACCTTTGTTCATGGGACGTGTAGTGGAAAGTCAAGTGTAATAGTCAAACTACACTTAGATGTGTTTTGGGGGGCTTATTGGGGAATCACCTACATTCCTAGGAGGTCTAGAAAATGCTAAAATTCTTAACTAGGGTTCAGCAGGCCTCTCTTCTTAAAATAATCTTACTGTCCACATTAAAAATGTGAGAAGGGACCCAGAAGCACCTCCCACTCCAGGTGCAGGTTCAGATGCCAAACCCGCTGTTCTAGCTGTTGCTTCCTCTTTTGCATAGCGCTTCCCCCCACCCCCATGTAAGATGCCCACCCAGGCAGGGGTGCATCCCAGAATGCTCCCTCCCTGTTCCTGGTTTCTTTCCTCACCCCTCCTATAGCCTCAGGAGATGAGGTGAGTAGGAGCTAGAAGTTGGCCTGGCTGCTGGAAAGGGAAGGGCAGTCACTCCCACTCCCTACCAGTCTCTCTGCAGACTCCCCACACCTCCCCTGAAGGATTTCAGCACATATTTCAGTAAATGCTGTAGAATATCTTTACAGGAATTAATAGATTTTCTAGTTAATTTAACAGTATTCAACAAGTATTTCTTTGGGACTTATGGGATCAGCCCATGATGCTTACCTGAAATTCTGGATTACTTTATTATCTGCTTTCTCCTGTCACTGCCGTGAAAGACTCCTCAAAATGCCAAAATCAATCCTGAACTCTGGGCCAGCATACAGCTCCCGACACATTCTCAAAATCATCACCAGCCAGTGTTGTGCTCAACCAGGTGGGTGTTTGTTAGGGATGTCAATACCTAATGGCGTTTGGGTTGGGTTATAGGAAAATCAGATGCTTGAGGTCAGATCAACCAGTAGTTTGATTTTACAGTCTTTATATAATAATGTATAATTACTGAATGTAAGGTAACTAGGAGGATCACAATCCTACTAACGTGCACAGCCTCTAAAATCGTTTCAAGAATGAAGCTGAGGAAGTGTTTGAACACCAGCTTTTTAAGAAAAGGCAATTTTTAGGGCTTCCCTGGTGGTGCAGTGGTTAAGAATCCACCTGCCAATGCAGGGGACACAGGTTCAAGCCCTGGTCCGGGAAGATCCCACATGCTGCGGAGCAACTAAGCCCTTGTGCCACAACTACTGAGCCTGTGCTCTAGAACCTGTGAACCACAACTGCTGAGCCCACGTGCCACAACTACTGAAGCCCGCACGCCTAGAGCCCATGCTCCGCAACAAGAGAAGCTACCTCAATGAGAAGCCTGCACACTGCAATGAAGAGGAGGCCCCACTCGCCGCAACTAGAGAAAGCCCGCACACAACAACAAAGACCCAACACAGCCAAAAATAAATAAATAATTTTTTTAAAGCAATTTTTAAATGAAAAGTCACTGCTGTATTAGCTCTTGACTGCTGTTAATTTTTTTTTAAGTTTTTTTTTTAATTAATTAATTAATTTGTTTATTTTTGGTTGCGTTGGGTCTTTGTTGCTGTGCGCGGGCTTTCTCTGGTTGCAGAGAGCGGGGGCTACTCTTCGTTGCGGCGTGCAGGCTTTTCATTGCAGTGGCTTCTCGTTGCGGAGCACGGGCTCTAGGCATGCGGGCTTCAATAGTTGTGGCACGTGGGCTCAGTAGTTGTGGCGCGCAGGCTCAGTAGTTGTGGCACACGGGCTAAGTTGCTCCACGGCATGTAGGATCTTCCTGGACCAGGGCTCAAACCCACGTGGCCCTGCATTGGCCGGCGGATTTGTAACCACTTGTGTCACCAGGGAAGCCCCAACTGCTGTTAATTTTTTGTGTCAGAGATTGTCATTTTCTCATGTCCTCCATTCTGTCTACCTAATGTGCAAAAAAATGGTTGAGAATTATGCTCCGAGAATTAATTATTATTTTCTAGTAGAGTAGAACCAAAAAGCAGGTATGTTTAAAAACCTGGCCCTGATCACTTAGTTTTTTTTTTTTTTTTTAAAGGATCTTCTTTGAAAACCTTTAGTAGCTTACCACAATCACACTTAAAATAAAATCCCAACTCCTTATGATGCCAGGTGAGGCATCAGTGTTTCTTATACTTTTTGACCTCAGGACTCTTATACTCTTGAATATTTCAAGAAACCCAAAGAGCTTTTGTTTATAGGGGTTATCTCTATTAATATTTACTGGAATAGAAGTGAAAACAAAGAAAAAAATTTAGTATTTACTAATTTGTTTAAAAAATAAATGTTTTGATTGAAGCTTATGAAGAAAATCTGGCCTCATACAGATATATAGCTGGAAAAGGAAGGAGTATTTTAATAGTCTTTTCAGATAATGGTGGATATTCTATGATAACCTCAACAAAACTTGGATAGTAATTTCTTAAAGGTTGATTGCTATGTGGAATCTAAAACTGTCAGTGAACTTTTTGTATTCCTGTTATACTAAAATCCATTGATCTGTCTTGTACTTTGAATGGACCTTTTACCAATATGCATGATTCTGTAATGTAATAACATTGTTATCAGAAAACATTGGTTCACTGAGTTATGCAAATCTTTAAAATGTTGACATGTTTCATTATACAATATAAAAAATTACATTTACCTGATGTCACCCGTGTTAATCAGAAACAGTCTTTAAGAAGTCTTTACCAGTCTTGGGAAGCTATCAAGCTCATGGTGGCATAATCAAGATTTCCAAAATTCTAACTTTTGCTTTTTTATTGGCAATAAATAGTCAGTTTTCCTTGAAGTGACAGGCTCATTTCATTCATTTTTGAGAAAATGTCTGCTAAATACCTAAGTGTGAATAAGCATACTTTGCATATTTTCTCAAGTGCAGTGGTGTCCCATGAAAAAATAGGCTGGTTCAGCTCTCACACAAACAGTTGCACAAGTATTATTTTCTCAAGGCAACCGTTCTATTTCAGTTTTACCAGAAGTGCTTTAAGCATACTTCCCATTTCATCACATAGAATATTAAGAAAATGTATACTCAAGGGCTGAGATTTAATAAAATCAACAGCTTTTACTACTGCATCTCATAGAGATTCCCCAATGAAATAATACCTGGATCATGGCAAAGGAATGCACAGTAGCTAATCTGCATTCACACAAGCTGTTTCATCACTGTTCCTAAATCCCTCTGCCCCCCCCCCCCCCCCGCCCCCAGGTGTGGGTGGGGAGGCATAGGGAAGGCAAGGCCACTTGACAGGTCCTTCAGTGCTGTTCACTTTGGCTGCTTAGGGTCCACTGGAGTGACTGTCCAGGCTTAGGAACCAGCAGCTTCAATTGTGAAAAGGCAAGAGTCCCAGAGCCTGACTGTGGACCAGTCCTTATCTGTTTAAGGCTCCCTTTTCTGTTTGGAGCCGATGGCTCTCCCATGATGGCTTTTGGTGATGTGTCACCACTGCCAGATGCCACAGAGCGGTTTCAGAGGGCCTCAGCCACCGCATCTACTTCAAGTACCTTCTGAACCAGTGCAATTCAGAACTGCTTAAAATACTTAACACGTTAAGACACACACACTTTAACCAACAGGCGCAAAACTGTGTGTACTTCATCCCACCTTCCAAAAAATGTGCTTTTATAACCGGTTGAACTCGTTACTTATAAATTCAAGCTATATTTTTTGCCAACACACAATTCAAGCCATTACCTTTTAACAATTTGTTTACATTATCAACCCTACTAATGATTTTAAAAATCATTGCTGCTGGTAAGTTTCCTTTCATAAACACACCAACACAGCAAGAGACTTTGCAGCCATGGCTAGGGTATTCAGCTCCTCCACTATTGATATGACCATTTCCATTTGTGCTTACTCCAGGAACGTAAGATGATATATAGACCGAAGTTGAGAATTCTTTATTTTGGGGGAAGAAAAATAAAACATGTGATTACTTAACACTCCAGTTCTTCTTAGTAAAGTGTTTCACCGAGACACACCCGTGTTAAGAAGTGCATTTTTCTGCTTGTGCTTGTGCTCTGCAGTAATCTGAAATGTGACATTGCCCATCTCTAGCAGTGTGGTTTGTTTGCCGGGTAGGGGTGAGTTTCTAGACTATTCATACACTCAGTCCTGAACACACAGGTGTGTTTTATTACTTTGTTTGAAGATTGGGTGTGTCTAATGTAATAGAAATTCTTGCATTCAGTGTTAAGTACAGACGAAACACGTTTCAAAGCCACATTTAAAAGTCTTCTTAATTATCCATTTTTTAAGATTATTCATATGACTGCTTTCCTCCTTTCAAGTGAATTGCTGAGAATTTATTATCCTTTCTAGTTCATTAAATCAGAAAATTCTCTACTGGTGCTATAAATAAATATACCAGGCCATGAATTGAGACCAGTTGATAAAGGCAGCTTTGTCCTGGGTACCTGAGTCTTGCTCCTCATTGGCCCATACTTCTCTCTGACTATGTGAATATCTGTAGTACATTAAATTTTAGACTCTAATGAAGCAAAGCCTTGCTCTGAGCACATATGGGGACTTGCTTTAAGTCGTGCTTCAGTATTTTCAGTTGGACTAGATGCTAGATGGATGCAATGTTATAAAACCACATTTGTGCTTAGACATGTTCAGGAAGCCTCAGGACACAGTTCACAGATGTCTCAGTTCTTTACCACTGTACCTCGTGTAAACCTGCATCTCAGACAGCTGGAAACTTGACAGCCCTCGGTTTCAGACCATGTCAGCCCAGGACCAGTTGCACTCCACAATGCAATCTAAGGTTCTAGATGGACTTATATAAGTGCTGGACTTGATCGTTCCTGTTACAGAATGATTGTAAGCCAGGTGTGAGTGTGGTGCTTTTAGCTCTTGTTGGGAGGCATGGAGATGAGGCCCTCGGAGAACTCACCTAGTCAGACCACCTAAGGCAGGATGAAATGTGAGAAAGTGCGGCGTGGAGAGGCTGGGAACCTTCCTTGTTGAGGTGTCTGTGGACTGCATTGTGAAGGATGGGTAGGCTTCCGACGGGTGAGCTCTAAGGAAGAGAGGGCAGGGAGGATGGCAGGAAGCAGTGGGATCATTTCAGTTCAGGAATAGTCTTGTTTGCAAAGTGAGTGAATGAGGAGGACAAGTCACAGGGCTTGGAGTCAGGTCATGGAGATCCAGAATGCACTGCAAACTGTGTGGCTTCCTCTCGCTGAGAAAGGTGAGACAGAATTTCTTCTTTTTTTTCTGGATAGATGCTTGGTCTGCACTCCTAGCATGCTGAAGCAACAGGTGAGACCATCCTCCTTTCACATGGTAACCTCTTTAGGAAGAGCAGCACAGAGTAGTTGGTTAAGACTTGGCCACATGCTGGGACTTGCCTGGTGGCTCAGTGGTTAAGAATCCGCCTGCCAATGCAGGAGACACGGGTTCGAGCCCTGGCCTGGGAAGATCCCACATGCCTCGGAGCAACTAAGCCCGTGTGCCACAACTACTGAGCCTGCGCTCTAGAGCGCGAGCCACAGCTACTGAAACCCGTACTCCTAGAGCCCGTGCTCCGCAACAAGAGAAGCCACCATAATGAGAAGCCCACGCACCGCAGCGAAGAGTAGCCCCCGCTCGCCGCAACTAGAGAAAGCCCGCGTGCAGCAATGAAGACCTGACGCAGCCAAAAATAAATGAATTAATTAACTAATTAATTAATTTTAAAAACTTGGCCACATGCCACTTAATAAATACCCCTTTTCATTTCCTTTTTATGCCATATTTTAAATTTTATGAGAGAGTATTACATTAAACAAATACTGGCATCAACCAGGTCTACTGTACTGAAGTCTCAGTGGATCATGGCATCCCTGCAGCTGGCTAGTAAAATGCTTATGCAGAGCCCTGACTCCTGTAAATGTTGATCACCCTTTTCAGAGACTGTCAACTCTTCCTTGGTTTGGTTCCAGTCATCATCAATACTGTGGATCTTGTATGAGTCTATGCAGTTCTTGGCTGTGGTAAAATCATTGCTTCTCTGAGTGTTACTTAAAAAATTTGGAGCACTAATAGTTGAGTGGCCACTTTTCGAAGATATATTTTTGACTCGAATGCTTTTAATCTGCTCATTATACTTAGGTACACATGTAAATACTGTCTACCTATTGTTGTGTGATGCAGAGATTGGGGAAACCCAAATTTGAGAACATATTTTCACGAGTAGTCTTGACTTTCTAAATGAAACTTACTTGAGCATTATTTTATGAGCAACTAAATTTTATACTATACCTCTGGGCAGTTGTACTGACCTACTTCTATAGTAGCTCTTAATTAAAAACAAAAACAAAAAAAAGCTTGCTAAATATATTATTAGAATTGAATTTTTGTTTAAAGTACCTTATTTTCTTAGTTCTGACACATGCAATGAAACTATGTATAGAAACCCCTCAACTTTTATTCTGATTAGAACAGCATGAGAGATAGAAGCAACAAGGGGTACTTTATTGGTGCCAAATAATTATTTCCTGCAGCAAATGGTGGTCGTCTCTGAATGTTACTTGGTGTTGATATAGTTAAGGGTTTTGCCAACACTTACAGTACAGTGTGCCTTTATATTGTGTCCTTCACAACAGTCATGGGGAGTTGTAGACTTTAAAGCTAATTGAAAGAAAGCGTAAAACATATTTTTTTTATTTGGACTTAGAACAGATTTTACTTTGAGTTTTTGCCAGAAGCTGGTTTCTATAATAACCCTCCATCACAGGCTTCTAATTCTACTTGGATTTTTTTGTTAGAACACATTTTTGTGACTCAGTTTAGAAATGTATGTGCTTTTTTCATTTTCATTTGGTGGTCTCTGCTCTAGAAAGGATATATTAAAAATTGGGTTTGAAGATGCCTGGTAATTTCAGATGTGTTTGTGTTTTCCTGTAGCACAATTTCTCTCAGTATAGCAGATCTCTTATTTTTAGATCTTGTATTGTTTGCTTAAAATAACTATATTTCATTCTAGTCACATACATTGTAAAAATGAAGGAAGGCATTTCATTAAATAGTAATTAACTGAGGCTCTTGTGGATACGTGTATGGTGATAGTCAAAACACAAAATTGGTAACTTGTCTTTTCTATGTGACTTTGCAAAAATAGGAAATGAAAGTTTTTTGGTTTTTGGTTTTTTCTCGCCTTTAACAAAACTATCCTACTGATTTTACAGTGATAAAAATTTTTAATCTAAGATAATGTATATCGTTCCTTCAGGTGTTTTGGGGGGCTGTACTATGTTGAGGGAGAGGAGAGCAGTGCTCATTTCTAAGTGCCCCAGCGTGACTGAGGGCAAACGCACAGTGAAGTGACTTGTGTTTGGGAATCTTGTTTTATCTTGCAGAGCTTTTTCACTAAGTTGTGAATGTTGGGGAAATTGGTTTGTTACATCTACCCTGTGAATAAACAGGACTGATATAGAATGGTTTGAAGGTTGGTTTGAAGGTTGTCAGGATTTTTTCTTCCTGTTCCATGTGCTCATTGGAAAAGTGTGACTTTGTCAAATAAAGCCAGGCATTCTTTGGTTAAGTACATAAGTGAAGAGCGCCTTTGAATTTGAATGATCTGAGTGTAGAGATGATTTTGGTTATTATCTTCCTAATATCAGAAAAAAATATACTAGGCAAAGTAAAAAATATCTATGAAAAATATTTTTTATTTGACTAAAACATATTTTCCTCCTCTGTCAACTAAAGCCAACAACCGACCTGGAAAAAAAAACGCAGCTGTGGTCAGGCAGAGTCGTACTTTCCAGAATTTCCAATAGGTTTAATGTCCCCTGTTGGGTCAGAACAGCCCCCCTTCGGGCCTTCTCAGAAGAGACCTCCTGAGGCCTGGTTTTACTTTTCTTTGGATAAATTGTTTTCAAGTACCTAGGAGAAAGTCATACATATAATGGGATCATTGTAATATAATAATATTTCTCCCTCTTAAGACTAATATTTTAATATTGATTCTATTTGTTTGAAAATTACTAATAATTTCAAACGAGTCATTTAGCTCCAGGTTTAACCTGTGTATCACATTGTTGTAGGTTAATCTTTGATTGATTGATTGATAAAATATCTTTAGCAAATATTACCCAGAGAGTTAATAGGCTTCTATTAATGAGTTTTATGTACATGTATAGTTGTATGCCATGAGAATTTAGTAGAAATACATTGTATTAATTCTGAAACTCTTACCAGTCCTGGCAATGGAAATTCACATTTTGGAATTTCCATGTAGACTTTTTACCATATCATCGGTTGTCATAGTAGCAGTCTCAATTGAGAATTGTGATTATATACTTTATCAAATGACTAGTTAATGAAAGCTCAATTATTCTGATGTAGTTCAGCCAGAATTCTGAGCCGGCATCTTGCCTGGTTAGGGGAGTAATTAACCAACCTAAAGAAGAGAGCCCTTTTTTTCTGTTGAGTTATATATATTTTACCTTATTTCACTGATTGTAAGGTGCCATCAGTTGTAAGGTATGCCTTTATTTTATGTACCAACAAGAAAGGGGAGGAACCTAAAGTTATACTCATAAAATGCCATCAATTATAAGATTCAGCCCAATTTCAGAGATGTTAAAATGTTGCAGTGGGGGAGAAAAAGGAATCTTATAACCAATAAAATGTGGCACATGTCTATATATACATACATAGAGTTTTAGTTGGGTTTTGGTTATAATCATAATATTAAAATATAAAGAAAATTATATTAAATAAGTCATTATTTCTGACAAACATTATACAGATTCTTTAGTTCTAGAAATCTAGAATTGGAAACGATAAGAGAGATATTGTGTAGTCAACAACTTTTACACACAAGGAAACTTAACATGAGATCACTCAGAGTATATAAAAATTAGCAATTGATTATCTTGTTTACTAAAGGATCTTAAACTTTACAAAAGACTTTATAGTATTTTTTTAAATACCTATCATTAGAGTATCTCATATGATATATTTTATATGTTCCTTTCAAGATCACCTCATTTAACATATGATAGAGAATGATTTGGCATTTAGATGAGTTGTTTATAATAGTCCAAACGAGGTACCCATAGACATAGCTATAATCATCAAATATCATGTTAACTGCTACATGAAATTTTAAAAGAATCGTTGTTCCTGCCTTCAAAGAATTGTCACACTCTACCTTTGGGCATTTTTTCCAAATTTAGTGTACAATTTTAAGGTTAACTGGAACTTTGTGTGGCGAATAGGAAGTACTTAGTGAAACAGCCCATGAGCCTCATCCCTCCAGCCACACAGAGGCATGCCTTGCCCAAGTGTTTGTCTTAGTTATCATCACCCTTGGTGCTAGAATTCAAATTGGGTCATTGTTGAGAGGCCAAATTGAGTTGCTAGTGTAGACATTGCTGGGTGGCTCTGGACTGCTTGCCGCTTTGGGCTCTCTCAGGAGGTGGGTACAGCTGGGTATCCACCAACAGGTGGTCTCGAAGTCCAATGGACACCCAGCCTGGAGTGTGGGTTCCAGGTGCACAATTGGGCATTGTGTGGGACCTGATCACAATGCACGACAGAGATCTTGGTTATTGAACCTCACCTGCAAAATCTGAGCAAGAGCCACAGCAAACCGGGGCCTGCTTGGTGGGGCTGGAGCAAGCCTGCAGGTGGATGAAATGTCAGTAGCTGTAAGCCAGGAAGATTAGGAGGGCAGGGAGCCAGATGAATCTTTGGGTTTTTGTGTTTTGGAAAGTTGTATCACAAATATTTTCTGCTTTGGGTACAATTGTTACTAATAGTGGAAGTTTACCTTTGCAGAGTGTTTTCAACTTTTATCAAAGTGCTTTCACAAACATGTCATCTTGCCTTCAGGAGAAACCTGAAAGGGGTGAGCTAGGTAGAATCACCCCATTTGGCAGATGAGTAGAATGAGGTTTACAGATTCTAAGTAACTAACCCTAAGTTCGCTAGTTATTGGCTCTTTTTGTTTTTCACTATACGGTGCCGCCCAATGCTTGACTGTATTTATTTCCAAATTTAGCATGCATATAGTCTGTTTTCCAGCAACTGTTGCTATCTTTAGGGATTGCCACCATTTTGTCACTTATATTTTATACCTCCCAAATCACAAACATAACTTTTGCTCAGTACTGAAGAGAAAGATAAGCAAAACCAAAACACTGTTCCATCATAATTTATCAGGTTATATTACTCTCCTCTGTTAGGTTCTGGAGGTGTCCACCCTGTAGCTGTTTAGGTGTCTTGTGGTAAACCAAATACAAGTCCAGACAAGGAGTGCAGGGTTAGAGCAAGTTAAACAAGAGTTGCCAGCGTTGTTAGTAGTTGACATCGCATTTGTTGGTGTTAACCGTGAATGGCTGGTTTTCTAATTTTCCTTTCACTGGAGAGACTCTTCTGTTTCTGAGCGGCTTCCTCATGGCTGCTGCGCTCCTGTGTTCCTTCCTGTTACAGTTCCCTCTCCATTTCTTCCCAGAAAGTGTCCCTCTCTCGTTCTTCCAGCAGTTGCTTCCTGCATGGTACAGAGTATATATATGTTCACGGTTTTCATAACTGTAAATTCGGACATGTGTTTTTCTTTTAAAGTAGATTAGAAATATGAAGATAAAGCATTACATAAGATTGTGGTGTAATTACTGTGGATGAAAATTAGAGCGAGTGGAACAGACACAATTTAAGCAAGCAGTCAGGAAATCTGTGCTCCACTCTGGACATTGCCCCACAACCTAACTGTGGACTTTTCACAAATCCCATAATCTTCTGGACCCCTAGTTACCTTATCTGTGGGACAGAGTTGCATTAAATGATTTCTATAGTCCCTTTTAGTTCCAAACCTTACTCAAGTTCCCAAACTGAATAAACAAGATTCTGTAATACCAAATAAAGACCGGATGTCTGGCAAACCTTCCAGTGGTGAAGAGGATGATCTAAGTGAGCTTAATTCTGTGCATAATTTTATTATTATCGGGAATTGAATGGGAAGAGATAAAGGTGATTGAATTTTCCGGCAGTTTTAAAATTATCTGAAATCCACTGCTATTAGCTAACCTTTTCAGCTTGGTTCCTAATCTTGCTCACCATTGCATGCCCGACACCTAATACACTGCGTGATCAGCATGTTTGTATTTTGAGAATACTTTCATAAAAGATGGATGGGCTTCTTGACTTCACCTATTTATTTACTTTATGAGGGCAAATTAACCATGTCTCATAACAGCTTTAAAATTCAGGACATGTAGGAACAAGTGGTATGCTAGTCAGAAAGAAATTTTAGAGGTGAAATTTGACAGTAGATACCAGGCTGGTATTCTTTATTCTTCAACCCAGTGGGTGATGTTTATGGGTTACGGATTCAATAGATGGGATTTTAACTATTTATATTTAATTTCAAGGGGGGGAAAGAAGCCATAATTTGTGTTTAATGAGATAGACTATAGAAATGAAAGCAGAAAATAAAGTGATACGATGAATATTTTGACTATTCAAATTAATCTGCGATTTCCATAACATTTTATTATGTTCTGCATCATGAGTTACTCTGAAAGACAGATATGGCTTCTCTTTCCAGAAAAATAAATGCAAACTCCCAATTTTGCATGTGATTTGAGGGGTTTGTTTCATGGGCTCCATTAAGTTGATGCAGCCTTGCCTTCTTCCTTGTCTGGTGGCCCCTAGTCCAAATTCCTGATAGGAAAGAACCCTGGGATGTTAAGCCTTAAAAGTCCTTGGAAATAATCTAGACCAGACTTAAACTGTGGTCATGAAATCAATGGACTGTATCAAAACCAACATTAAAAAGAAAAGAATAAAACAGAAAATATCAGAGTGTTTCATAACATGCTAAGCATAAGTTTTGTTTTGTGACCTTCTTTCCATTTGTATATAGATATATGTGTTTATGTGTGTTAGTACCGGGTCTGAATACAAAATGGATTTCTTGCTGTGGAATGAGGGTAAAGTTTGAGAAACACTCATCAATTCTGGATGAACCTCTTCATTGTGTAGGCGCTTTAAAAGGCTAAATGATTTGTCCTGACACTCTCCGTCCCTCCCCCTCCCAACACACACACAACTCTTTAGTTTTTAGTGGCTGAGCCAGGACTGAACCAGACTATTTGATTGCTAATTGTGCTGTACCACAGTGCTAATTTTTTGAAATAGAATATTTTAAAATATTAGGTGGTTCATCTGTTTCACACTTGGCATTTTTTAATCCTTTATTTTTCCCACTAATTGTCTCTGTCACTGCCCTTTAAAATAATTTGGGCTTGAGCTTCTTTTCCTGAGAATTGAAAAATATTTGGGGACCTGTCAGTTGGCTGTCTACACATCTGAATCATAGAATTTGACACTTAGGGGCTAATCAGAATTTCAGAACAAGACACGAAGGTTCAAAATTAAATTATTTTGAATTATTTGTCCATTCACTTGAAATGAATGTGAAACGTGGCTCCAGATGTTGATACTGGAACATTGGGAAGACCTTGTAACATTCCCTTAGTCATGTGTATGAGGTTTTCTCAAACTTGAATGTCATATAGATTACTTGGAGAGTTTTGTTAAAATACAGATTCTGATGCAGAGTCTGGCTGAGGTCATGGGTTTCTAACAGGCTCCCAGGAGGTGCTGCTGCTGCCCCTTCGACCACACCTGCAGTAGCAGGGACCTTATATTAACTGCCTTATTATCGTGGTAAGAAAAGGTGGCTCTCAGCAAGCTTTTCATTGTCTTGATTTTATTAACATTTTCATGCCTTTCCAAATTGGCTACAAAAATTAAAATATCTTTCTTGTTCTTTAAAAAACTGGATTATTTTTTGTAGTTAAAAACATGTCTTTAAGAGAGCCGTGCTCATCGGTCCCCACATCCGTGAATAAGGACAAGGCCCCTCTTTGCAGCACTGTTCTAGGTGATTCCAGTTTAATTCATATTTCCAAGCTTCTCCACAAAACTTAATTTTCTAAATAACTGAAACTTAATTTTATAAAGAACATTTTCTAAAATATTATATAATTTTCTTTCTTAAACTATTACGTGCACTTTTTCCTTTATTCTAGCGGTAAAAGAGCAGTGTTTTTTGGAGGCTTTTCTGGTGAAGGTTGTTGAACTATATGCAAAATGAATAAAAACCACAAAACTTCTAAGCTCTTGTGTTTGTCTTTCCAGCTGCTGGTAAGTCTGTCTCAAAACGCTTCATTTCCCTTCCATTCTACTTGATTACTTCTGACCCGAAGGAGCCGGCTACTAGGTTTGTTAGAAGTACACAGGGAATTAATCCCAGTCAAAAGGAGCTCCCTGTCCTGGGGGCTTTTCTAGGATGGTGATGGTCAGGAAGTTCAGTAGCACTTGAGCAGGAGAGAAATCCTTTGGTTTTAATCATATTCTGAAAAATTAGCTCTAATAGGAACTCACTTGTTTCTTCTTCGTGCCTTTCTCCATGTGTTTCTTTCTCTCTCTCTGTTTCTCACACACACACACACACACACACACATTGTGTGGTGAAGTGTGTTTGCAGGCATTTGGAAGTGTGTGTGTGTATGTGTGTGTGTGTGTTAGCCCTATGACTGGGAATACGGTACTTGTAAATAAGTGGCACTTCAGGGTTTGTATGAAATGGGGGTGAACAACCTGTGCTAAAGACCATGGTTCTCTTTGCACACAGTCTGTCCTGCAGTGGCTTTGTAAACAGGTTTAAGAATAATAATGATGACAATAAAGAGGATATTCCTTGGTTCAGTTTAGTGATTCCGGGTCCCAGGGATTTCATGTCTGATTTCAGTTGCGTTATCTTTAGTAGATTGTCGGTTATAACAGCAACCAAAGCTCCCATTTGTTGGGCCCTCACTCTCAGGAACTCATTATTCAGATGGATGTGGTGCAGCAGGCAGGGCGGTGGTCATGAAGGTGCGTCAGGTGGGGGCAGCGCGTGGCTGCCGCCCTTCAAACCAGTAGGAGTGATAGTGCTTCATTCTCCTCATTAGGCCCCCCTAGAAATGCATGCGCATGTGTGGAACCCGCAGCAGGTGTTTTGGTTTTTCCTTACTCAGCAAAGCTAGAAACGTTGGAGGATTCACATCTATGAAAACCATGTAGTGGTTAGTACTGTTCTGATTCAAAGCTGAGAGAACCTGTTTGCATCTTAACTGTGCAGCATTGGAACATGTATCATTTTGGGTAGCCTTATTATTGGTTTTGTGTTAGAATTTGTGAATTACATTCTTTTAAAAGTGTGATGAGGCTAAATGTAACCATAACATTTAGGTTGGATTTTTTTGAAGTCCTAAACAGGGCCCCATTTCACATATTTTCAGTGAATTACAGCCTTTAAACACTGATTACCAGGTTTGTCTCATTTGAATCTTATCTTTACATCCAGAATGTGTCTTATGTTTCAGTGCAGCTAAAGCAACTGGTATCATTTTAGTCTAATTAACAGTATTTTGTGATCTGGGACTCCTGTCAAAGATCATTATAGGAGCTAGAAGACACTGGGGGGTAAAATGAACACATGACCTCATCTCTTATTTGTACTAGACTATAACTTGCATTCAAAGAGACTAAAAAAGGAAAAAGAAAAATTTCATTCCTTCCCATTAAGCTGTAATAATTGTGTTTAATATGGATTTGCTATTAATAATCCCTTTTAGCTGGTAGAATGGAAGATTTTGTTTGAAGTACTAGAAACTAAATGCTGCCGGGATCAAGATTTTACTAGAAACAGAGTAGATATCAGTCCCTGCTTGTTTAACTGGGGGAATAAAAATGCACATCTACTGAAGAAAAATCTGTGGACATAAACTCTTCTCTTCCTGTTTTCCAATATATTTCATTGGTTGTTTATCTTATTTAAATGTACAATAATATAGTAGCCAAGAGAATGCAACTGCTGTTCCTTTAATATCAGAACTATGCACACTACAATAGGTGTCACTGTTTTGCTTGGTCCAATCATGACTGGTGACTTCAGCTATTGGCTCCGAGCACTGGCTGTCTGACTCCATCTGCAGGGCTGTAATACCTACTCTCCTCCGATCCATTCACCACACAACTTCAGCCGGCCGAACAGACTCACGCGGCTCCAGCACATCTTGCTAACCTAATTCAGAAAACAAGTGCTACGGCTCTCTGCCTGTCACCT
This sequence comes from Eschrichtius robustus, assembly GCF_028021215.1. Taxonomy (NCBI): domain Eukaryota; kingdom Metazoa; phylum Chordata; class Mammalia; order Artiodactyla; family Eschrichtiidae; genus Eschrichtius; species Eschrichtius robustus. Next base: position 40,751,756 of record NC_090839.1, read on the forward strand.
TTGCTCAGTGTAGCATTTTCAGGTGATCTAGGAAACTGGGTTATTTTTATGAGCAAATAAGAGAAACAGGAATCATGATGGGGATGTATTTAACAGACCCAGTACTGGATAAAACTTAAAGCCAGTTTCTAATTCAACATAGTAAAAAGGTCACCTTGCCCGGCTGAGAAAAGAAGCAAAATATCAGCTTGCTGGTTTCTGTTCTCATCTTAGCTCGTGCTAGCCTCTTTTCCTTGATGCTCACACCGATTTGGAATATCTGGCTATAAAGAGAGACCTACTGTACTCATGGTAGATGACAAGGAAAAGAACATGAAATGTCTCACCTTCTTCTTGATGCTTCCAGAGACGGTAAAGAACAGATCCAAGAAAAGCTCGAAGAAAACAAATCCCAGCAGTAGCAGCAGCAGCAGTAGCAGCAGCAGCAAGTTGCCTCCAGTTTGTTATGAAATAATTACCTTGAAGACTAAAAAGAAGAAGAAGATGGCTGCTGATATATTCCCCCGAAAAAAAACAGCCAACTCCAGCAGCACCACTGTCCAGCAGTACCACCAGCAGAATCTCAGTAACAACAACCTTATTCCGGCCCCGAATTGGCAGGGTCTTTATCCCACCATTAGAGAGAGGTAAGTGCCGGGCCAGCATATTTACTTTAAAAGTTTTCCTGTGTTGAAGTTTCTGCTTTTGCACAACGTGTAATGTATTTTAACATAAATCTGTGTTTCCTCTTTTCCCAGAAGCTTTATTGGTAATGGAAAACTGCCTTGTATCTTTTCCAGAATAGTACAGCTGTTTTCCTCTTAGATAAAAATGTTTTTGTAAGCTGTAACATTTAGGTGACAGGGTTGTGTCTGTGGGTTATAGAAGATAGAAACCTTTTATTTGTCCTTAAGTCTAAAGAAAAGTTTGGATAACTTTTTTTTTAAACTTCAGTTACTTCCATGTGTTTGCAGTGATTACAAACGCAGTTGTATAGTTGGAACCTTTATTTGTAGCTTTACCCTGAAGTTATTAAACTGTTGTTTAGCTTGTGAACCTTTTGTGGGTTTTGTATGTTGGGGAGGGGGTGTTAAAACGCTGTGAATTAATGAATTGCCTCTGTTTACAGAAATGCAGTGATGTTCAATAATGATTTGATGGCAGATGTACATTTTGTGGTTGGGCCACCAGGTGGGACTCAGCGGTTGCCAGGACACAAAGTAAGCAACAGATGCATTACTCGTTTAGTACTGAGATTTACAAAGAGGGACCCTCTCCGTGAGCCTGGAACTTGGGGTGGGCAGCTTGCCAATGGCAGGCAGTGCGTGTTTCACCCGATCACAGAGAAAGCGCAGCGTCTCCAGAGGGCCTTGGCCACGCTTAATTTTTTTCTTTGTTTCCTTCTACCCTGCTTTATGTCTCACACAAAAACATGCCCTCTTAACTCTACAGTCATGGGAAGTTGTTGTGATAGGTTAGGAAAGTCATATGTTTACCCTTCTCCTAGAAATCAGTTAGATAAGCTTTTATTTTATTTATTTTATAATGAAGGAACTTGGGCATCAGTCTGTTAAAGCCTTGATAATTAGCAGCATAGAGACTGGTTTGCGTGAACTTCTGTCTTTTGCTTTCATGGCCGGATCCACTGTACCTTCCTTGGCTTTGTCAGTAGAGCAGGTGTTAGGTGCTCTGTGTCCACTAAAGCTGATTGCTTAGAGTTGTTTTTCTGGATTGATTTGCTGAAAATGTTTTCAATTTAGTGCATGAAATAAGATTTCCCTTTCTCCACAGTATGTTTTAGCTGTTGGGAGCTCTGTTTTCCATGCAATGTTTTACGGAGAACTTGCCGAGGACAAAGATGAGATCCGTATACCAGATGTCGACCCTGCTGCTTTTCTCGCTATGCTGAAGTAAGCATCTTGCGTATGTTTGGAAAGAGTTTGTTTATGCTGTTTTTGTGCTCTTATGGCTTCACAGTTAAGTATAACTTCCAGGTAATAGAAAAGAGAGACTGATGAAGAAAGTGGGTGCTGCTTACCTTGTAAATGTTTTTGATGAAAACTCCTGTGCATCTTTCCATGGGGAGCATGTGGAATGAAGCAGACGTTTACAATCACACCTTGGCATGGAATTTGGGGGCAAGTGGCACGTATAGTGATTTCATTTTTAATGACTTATAATTAAAGAAAAACTTTCTGGTGTGTTATCTAATAGAGCATGTTCTCTCTGAAAGTATTGTGTGTGAAGAAGTCTTTAAAAAGACATAAATTATATTTTTGCTTCACAATTCCAGAAATTATATACATTATTTAAATACCACCAGTTAGGAGGTTTTTAAGTTTTCTAGGAGTTATTGTCTCCTATCAGCAAATATAAAACTTACTATCTGTTGAAATTGTCTGATCTTGATGCACACATACATACACATGCTCTCACATGAAGTCAGATACTATTTCTCAAGGATAAGAGACATTTGCATTTTGTAGTAGAGGAGAAATTTTTGGAAGATGAATGATTTTCTATAGATTTATATGGATTTGTTCAGAAAAACTTCAATTGGTCATAAAGAAATGTAAAGTTATAAGATATAAATTTATTTAAAAAATAGTTTTCTCTCTCATGGGTCTTTTTCAGAATCCAGTAAATGTTAACCAGATAAACAGAATCTACTTCTGTGACCTGTGTTGGTGCTGGACAGTGTCATAGTCTACTGTGTGGTTAGGGTCCAGTGATTATTCTAAGTAATATTTAGGTGATTTTTCTTGATTCTCATTCTAGCACACCAAAGTGTATCAGAGTTCAAGGTTACCTGCTGCTGTGGGGATTTTGAGTCACTGGAATAAATTACAATGTTTGTTGAAAAAAATTATTCATTGGGTCAACAAGTTGGACAGTAATCCCACAAACATTTAAAATGTTGATATATATTGTCTTCTGCCTACTGAAAAATAAGTATTATAGTTAGTTCCAGAACTTTAAAGTGTTTAATTCTTTATGTGTAGTATAGTTTTGAAATCCATTTGCTGCTCTCTAGAACTTTCATAGTGGGAGATAGGGAAATTAAAGGCAAGTGAGCACGTGAAGTACCAAAACATAAACTAATCCACTACTTTTAACGAACAGACACTTTGTGACCTTGGTAATGTTTTAGAGATATACATACGGAACTCAATTTTACCTGTAGCGATTTTTGTGTGTTGTTTTTTTCCCCAGTGAAGTTAGCTTTGTATATTTGACATTATTTCTGTTGCAGAGGAGAATGCTGACACTAGTTTGGCATTTTGGCATCACTGTAGTCAAGTAGACTGTTGTGTTGCCGCAGATATATGTACATAATTAGGAAACCTGAGTTACGAGTCACAAAATTCCATTTCACCTAAGCCATTTGATTCATCATTTGACAGGCATCTTTTCTTATAAATGTGTTGCCTAGAATATATCTTGATACAGCTTTTTAAAATTACATGAGCAGTCCACATAAAGTGGTAAGAATCAGAAATGTAGCAGGTGCCATTTACTGTCGTGCTGTGCTTGATCAGCACAGCGTGGTTGCCTGGGATAGCGGAGGCCAGGTTTTCCTCACCCCTGCATTGTGGGTGAGTAGCCAGTACTCCTGGAAAGGGGGCTGTCAAGAAAAAGGGAAGACTGCTCACTTGCCAGTTCCAGGGTAAGAGCTACAAAGTGCTGACCGTGCTGCAGAATCCTCCCCACGGTCCTGGTGCTGCAGGTATTTAGTCGAGCAGTCTTGCCATCTTGCCAGTGGCTGGCTTAGTCTATCAGAAAAGAGTAAGGGCTTCCTGGGAGAAAAAAATTCAGGTTCCATTCATGATTGTGGTCATTTTTCTCATTGCCATTCTTATATTTTTGTACTTTCTTACAGAAGCTATTGCTTATTTCCTGTTATATGTGTTTCACTAAGGAAAATGTCACAGCAAGTAGCTAATAAACACCTTAGCTAGAAAAATTTTTTAATTATGTTATTAGTATGTATTTTTTACTCATGTGTAGTTCTTACTATCTCTTAGCCACAGCATCTAAAAGAAGCAGATGATTTCTATCTTTACATACCATCTTGGGAGACTGCCACTGTCCCCCAAAACAATAAGAAGTATCTTATCTCCTGAAATGGGGACACTTCACAGAAGCACACAAATAGTGCATACTTAGACTTTCTTACTTTGTTTTTTAAGTATATCTGGAAATAATGTATTCTTTAATTCTGAAGGTGGAAGGAATGTGTGGGGGAGAAGAAAGAATTTAGAGTTTAAAAAAAAAAAGCCAGATACAAAGCCTGCGTTGGATTCTATGTAAAGTTAACTGGAAGATAGCATTGGAGCCCATATTTAAAAGTCTACTGAACTTGGAACTACTTGAAAAATATCTTAAGATCAGGTTTTGTTTTGTGTTTAAGGAAAATTCAAGTCATTCTTATATAATAGCGTCAAGATGCAATCATTGCTAACATTATAGTGTTGATATTAAAGATACTTGTTTCCATCTGAATTTGCAGAAACATTTTTAAGTAAGTCTACATACATATATTTCTCCTAAAACATATGGGGGTTATTTTTAACTAAATATAGTATAGTATATACAATAGAATTTTGCTATATTTTTTCCTCATATTCACTATTTTTGATTTCAGTCCTTTCTCAAACAGTTCTGGTATCTTCTATTTTTTGTAGCTTTAAAATACAGGCTAGAATGGTTACATGAAGTTAATGTCTTTAATAATACAAAGTTGCTACTAAGTTGAAATATTAATAACTTATGAATGTATTTCAGATGTTGCTTTAATGTCTAATCATGTTTGTAATAACTGTCCCATAAGATGATTTTCTTGGAACTAACTTGAAAGTAGTTACATCTTTTCTCACTGGACACGCTCATTTTTGTGAAAATTCCATTTACATGCAGCACTCTTTCTTACAGATACATCTATTGTGATGAAATTGACTTGGCTGCTGACACAGTCTTGGCCACTCTTTATGCTGCCAAAAAGTACATCGTCCCTCACCTTGCCCGGGCCTGCGTCAATTTCCTGGAGACCAGCCTGAGCGCCAAGAACGCCTGTGTCCTCCTGTCCCAGAGCTGCCTGTTTGAGGAGCCGGACCTGACCCAGCGGTGCTGGGAGGTGATCGACGCCCAGGCCGAGCTCGCTCTCAAGTCTGAGGGGTTCTGTGATATTGACTTCCAGACACTAGAAAGTATCCTCCGCAGGGAAACTCTGAATGCCAAAGAAATTGTGGTTTTCGAGGCAGCTCTCAATTGGGCTGAAGTGGAATGCCAGCGACAAGATCTGGCTTTGAGCATTGAAAACAAGCGCAAGGTCCTCGGGAAGGCGCTTTACTTGATCCGCATCCCGACCATGGCCCTGGACGATTTTGCAAACGGTGCTGCACAGTCTGGAGTCTTAACTCTGAACGAGACCAACGACATCTTCCTTTGGTACACCGCGGCCAAGAAGCCCGAGCTGCAGTTCGTGAGCAAAGCCCGCAAGGGCCTCGTCCCGCAGCGCTGCCACCGTTTCCAGTCGTGCGCCTACCGGAGCAACCAGTGGCGCTACCGGGGCCGCTGCGACAGCATCCAGTTCGCCGTCGACAAGAGGGTGTTCATCGCGGGCTTCGGGCTGTACGGCTCCAGCTGCGGCTCGGCCGAGTACAGCGCCAAGATCGAACTCAAGCGGCAGGGCGTCGTCCTGGGGCAGAACTTGAGCAAGTACTTCTCAGACGGCTCCAGCAACACCTTCCCCGTGTGGTTTGAGTACCCGGTGCAGATTGAGCCGGACACCTTCTACACGGCCAGTGTGATCCTGGACGGCAATGAGCTCAGCTACTTTGGACAGGAAGGCATGACGGAAGTTCAGTGTGGCAAAGTCACCGTCCAGTTCCAGTGCTCGTCGGACAGCACCAACGGCACCGGGGTGCAGGGGGGGCAGATCCCCGAACTTATATTCTACGCTTGAGCACGCTTCCCGGAGCAGTGTGGGCTCTGAGGTGCACACCACACTCCTCCTTGCTTGATGCTTAGCTCAGCTGCAGATATGCGATCAGCGCAGGTAATTTGTAATGAACAGAGCTGTAGGCAGGTTCTAATTTCTTTCAACCTTTTAATTATGTACAGGCAAAAATGCGGCATTCAGCTTTTAACTCTATGCCTAAAAGAGCCAAGTTCTCATCAAGGCTTGTGGTTCTTAGAGTTGGATCTATACATCTGGGGAGATTTTTGAGTTCTTTTCCAACTGCCCCACTGACCTCCCAGTTTTGTCCCTCTTAGGAAGATTTTCAGATCACCTCAAATTCCCTTTTGGGCTTTATTTTAAATAGGAATAAATAGTCTAAAATAACAATAACAAGAATTATTTTTGAACAGAACCTCTCACTTCCCGAAAATCAGATAAACCTCAGTGTACAATTTTGAAAAACGTTTTGCTTCATAATTAATAATTTAGAAGGTAGACAGTAGTCACCTTTACCTTCTTATTTTATTTCCTTTTAAATATTTTACTTTTGGGCATTGCTTTTTCTTAAGTCCTAAATTCATAAGATTGTTAAATTTTAAGCTGCAAAGTGTCAATGTAAAGTAAGCAAGTAAGAAATTTGAAGTTTTAGGTCATGACTTTTGCTACAAACAGATTTATATTCTTTTAGTTTAGAAGACAGAATATTGCAGTACAGAGACTTCTTTTAGAAGTAACTAAATTATAAAATTTTATTGTCATTAGGAAAAAGTTGCAGGCCTATTAATTTAAACTAAAATGGTTTTAAAAGGAAGCCTAAAAAAGTCCCATACGACAAATACTTTAATTGATGACATATTATAATACAGAGTTTGAAAAAGTCAGACCCTTTTCCCTGCTTCGATTCTGATCCCTGCCATTTGCGGGTTTTCAAAAGTTGTACTGTATAGCATTGCTATTCCCTTTTTCCCATGAAAAGAGGACCAAACAATTCTTTAGATGAATAGAATAACAATTAGTTTTGTAGCACCACATGTTAATGTAATAAGATATTTTATTAATTGATTTTTTTTTTTTTTTAATCTGAAATGTACTTCACCGGATCTACTTTGACCACATTGTATCTTCTTAGTTAATTATAATTCTGTCCTGTTCCTGGACTGCTAGAATCTGGCCTCTGGCCATCTTAAAGTGCCAATATATGCCTGCAGGGTTTTTAGAAAATGGTCTAGAGCGATACACTTGATGATACCTAATAGTCACTGCCTCAGCATCACATCCAGCTCTCTTATTTGTCCACGGATAATGTAAACAAAGGAGGGAAAAGCTCATCAAAACATTCTCCTTCAGCGAAGGCTTGTGCTGGCTTAGTGCCCGTGACCCTGGTGGTGTCCACTGTGTTCACTCCCAGTTGAAGTATCCATGTGTTTCTGGGCAGCTTTTCTGCCCAGCGTGATCCTGAGATGGCTTCCCCGCCACCCAGAGTGTGGTCGCTGGCCGCCTCCTTCTCCTGCTCTGTGAGCCCGAAGCTGGCTCTGGAGCAGGGGTTAGTCCTGGGGTGGGTGTGTGCGTGGGTGCCCGTGCGCGTTCAGGTGCGTGCCAGCTCAGGACTTGTCTCCTCCCTGCCTGGTCAGTGAGGGCTGGGACAGAAATGGTCCCCCTGCTGGCCCCAGCTGGGCCCTAGTGAGTGACTGCCTGTGCTTCTGGGCCACTTGTCCCCCTGTAGACGTGGGCTTGTTGCTTCGGCCAGCTTCCCTGATGGAGGAGAACACTGGATTACGGGAAACGTTTTAATCACCTTTACCATTACCTATGTGTGTTAGCGCAGATGATCAAAAGCTATCATGGTGATTATAGATGAGTATTCCCAGGACAACTTTCCAAAATTATCTAACAATTATTTCTTATTAGCAAGATGACAGTAGTTTTGGCAAACTATGAAATAAAGGTACGTTTTCAATTTAAAAAATGCTTCTACAAAGGGTATTATTTATAAATTATGGTTAAACATTTCGGTAACTCATAGTTACTTTGCAAATTGGTAGACTATATACCTATTTGGAAGGCACTCATTTTTAAGCCAGAGGAGAAGAAACTTTATTTAGCACTAATTTCATCATATCAGATTGTTGGCGGTGGGTGTGATAACCTTAGAGTGAAGATTGTTCATTCAGTAACACCCATGGTCAGTGCTCCTGTTAGTAGCTGCCCTCCAGAGGCTGGGGAACCGCTGGGTGAGAGCCACGTGAGATCCTGTACACTAGGTGTGGAAGAACTTAATTTTATATTAATTACTATCACCTGAAAAAGAAAAAAAAACAAAACCCATCCATCACCTGATTGGGTGGTGCCAAGATCTGTGGGTTAAATTTGAAAGTTGTATTTAAAACAAGAAAACTTTATCTTTTAAATCCTATTCTCCCTTCTGCATTTTCAATGACATGGAATTAAGGCTAATGTGCTTGCTTTATTTTCTTTGGTAATCTCAAATTTTGTAGCTTTTAAAACTAGAAACCATTGTTCTGACAAGGCGGGCAACTGTAGTGTATAAACGCAACTTTATTAAACAATGCCATATAGATGCTTTTCCCAATGTATCTGGCAGTCTTTGTCATTGTTTATATCCTGGGGATAAGGGGAACTAGGCTAGCAGTTCTAATGTAACATTCTTTAAGCATATCTTAATATAGTATTTAAGTAAGTGGTCTAATTTCTACATAACTGTTGCACTGAACTGTCTTTTTTTTTAAGGTGTTTAAATAAGCTCGCTAATTCAAGACACTAGCCACTTGTGCATCAGTGTGCTTGAATTCAGTAGCTTACAGCATTATTTATGAAGGAAAAATATATAAATATGAAGTACCTCATGTTGAATGTTATTGTACTGTATTTTTAATGTAACAGTGCAGATCTTGTTAGACACATGAATGTATATAATCATGTTAAGTGAAAATAAAATAAAACTGGTTCATAGATTTGTTTTCCTTAGCATTTTTGTAGGTCCCTTGAAATAGTAAAAAAAAAAAAAAAACTCATTCTGGCACTTTTGGTGCCACTTATATTTTACAGAGATGGTTTTTTGAGGAGCATTTGTTTGCTAAGTTATTCACATATCCTTGATCCCTAAAGAAGTAAAAATCTGAGGCAAAAGCATACAAGAACAATGAATATGTTAATCAGTTGCATTGTGGAAAGCCTGACTGTTAAGTTGATGAGAGGGAGTGAATGGATACATTTATATTCCAGGAATGGAGTTTGTGGTTGGCTGGCATTCTGGGTAGAGTTGCTCAAATGTCTTGTAGATCTCCCTGTACTCTGGGCTGTTGACACCAGATCACATCTAGCTTTAGATGTGACCAGTGCTGCTGCTTATTCCTGCTTTGTTATAATTGCTTACATCTAGGAATAAAAAAGATAAATGTCATATGACAATTGTGAATATAATTTTTATGTCCTCAACTAGTTTTCCATTATATTTCCCTATATCAAGTACATATATACACACACACACTCATATATAATTATACACACACGTACTTTTTTTTTTTTTTTTTACCACAGCTTTCTGTTACTTTTATACTAGAGTTTATTATGAAACCCTGTGTATTTGCTTAACTACTTCATCTACTCATAGTTCAGTTTCTATAGCATACCTACTCAAAGGATTTTTGGAATTATTCCAAAGAGTAAGAGAACTGGAAATACCCATTCTCATCAGTGTAATTACAGATACAACCTGGATTGCAAAGATCTTTAATCCAGGAAAGCCTTAGTCATTATCTCTTCTGGTGCTCTTTAAACTTAATCCACATGTGTTTGTTTTCAATATCCCAAGACAATTGGAAATTATCCTCCTCTTCTGTTGGCACTCAGGATCAAAATGTCATTGAAATTACACTTTCTTCCCAGTTGACTCTTTGGCTTGCCTACAAAAGCCATGGACTTAAACTTGGGAAAAAAACAGGAAGGAGAAAAGCATTCCTGAGGAACTAAATAGCATGAAACTTAGAGGCCAAAACAAGCAAATGGCCCTGAAAACCGGGGGTACCTTAAGTGTTTGTTAGAGAGGGCTGCACTTGCCTTTGAGATGCTGCAGTAGATGACTACGCTTTTGATTTCTATCAATAATTAATAGATTTCAGCATTTTTTTCTGAGCCATTTACATTTATTGACCAACTACTTCCTTTGCTCAAAACTTCATGTTATCCTCCACTTTTTAGAATAGATCATCTAACAAAACTAAAACCAGAGGAAAATTTCAACAATAGGACCTCTTCGTTTATTTCCATAACCAACCTAAGCACTGGTGAGAAAAGTTTCTCAACCAAGATAGAGTCAGGTAGGTGAGAAGAAAATACTTTTGAGGAAGAGAGGAAGACAGTGGTTCACCTTATCACACCAAGCAGTGTAAGACACTAGCATCTGTAGATCAGTCACTGAAGAATCGTTGGGTACCTTTTCCCAACTGGGCATCTCCCCTCTGTTTCTTCTTCTGAGCCTTTTTTGAGTGAGGGCGGTGGGGAAGGTGCAATTCCTATTTATGCAGATCTTAAATGTCCTTATAATGGTAGTTTTCTATTTGCCTGTTTACTTAAATGTCCATTGGACAGCAGTTTTGCCAGCAGATGCTACTATTTTATACTTGAGCTTCTAACAAGTTCCTCACTTCAAGATACATAGTGAAACAAAACACCTACCCTTTACTTTGTCAAATATGTACTTTGTCTGTGTACAGGACATAATTAAAGTTGCCTATTAGACTACTACCACTGAAATGTTAGTTTGCTCCTACTGATTCCTCTTGAAGCTGTTCTTGGTAGTAACGAAGCTAAGTGCTGTGAAGAGAGGCTGTGCTTTAGAATTTAAGGATGAATTTTTCACTTAATGCAACAGCAGTACAGAAAATTATTTCAAAATTAAGGTGTATTTTTTGTTTTTATGACTTAGGTGAACAGTTTATATTTAATAGACTATCTCTTTTACATCAGTTTGTTTTAGAGGAATGAAATTGTACCCGGAAAATTTTAAAAATAAGTCATCCTAGTGGCCTTGTTAATTTAATTTTTTAAAAATTTATTGAATTATAGTTGATTTACAATGTTGCGTTAGTTTCTGCTGTACAGCAAAGTGACTCAGTTATACGTATATATATTCTCTTTCATATTCTTTTCCATTATGGTTTATTATAAAATATTGAATATAGTTCCCTATGCTATACAGTAGGACCTTGTTGTTTATCCATATAGTATCCATATAGTATATATATATATATACTATATATACTATGTTGTATATCCATATAGTTTGCATCTGCTAATCTCAAACTCCCAATCCATCACTCCCCCACCCCCTCCCCCTTGGCAACCACAAGTCTGTCTCTGTCTGTGAGTCTGTTTCTGTTTCTTGGATAAGTTCATTTATGTCATATTTTAGATTCCACATATAAGTGATACCATATGGTATTCTGTTTCAGACTTACTTGATTTAGTATGGTAATCTCTAGGTCCATCCACGTTGCTGCAAATGGCATCATTTCAACCTTTCTTATGGCTGAGTACTATTACATTGTATATATACCACATCTTTATCCACTCATCTGTTGATGGACATTTAGGTTGCTTCCATGTCTTTGCTATTGTAAATAGTGCTGCTATGAACATAGGGGTGCATGTATCTTTTCCAATTAAAGTTTTGTCCAGATATATGCCCAGGAGTGGGATTGCTGGATCATATGGCAACTCTATTTTTAGTTTTTTGAGGAACCTCCATACTGTTTTCCATAGTGGCTGCATCAATTTACATTCCCACCAGAAGTGTAGGAGAGTCCCCTTTTCTCTACACTCTCTCCAGCATTTGTTACTTTTAGACTTTTGGATGATGGCGATTCTGACTGATGTGAGGTGTTACCTCATTGTAGGCCTTGTTAATTTTAGTAAGTGCTGCAATAGCATACAGCATAAAGACTGTTTTGTGAGAAACTGGAAAAGTCTGTGAAATATTATGATATATAGCAGTCTTTACTGTGGCTGTACAATTTGCATTTTCATTCCTAAACTATTATGTTCAAAATATAATCAAAGGGAAGATAATGACTATTTAAGGAAGCTTCAATCTTTCAAAGCTTGAAATGGAGGGTACTACCTTCTGCTATATAGTAGAATACATAAAAATGTACTTTTTGAGAGACATTCTATGCATCTTATGGAATTTTCACTTTGTGCATGCCTTAACCAGCCCTAAACTTAAAAGTTATTTCAGCATCTCTTCCAATAGTGCTGAAACAAACCCTCAGAACACCTGAGCCTTATCCAATTCAAAGTTCAAGAAAAATTTCAATTTTAAGAATACTTGGAGGCATAAGTGGACTAAAGAGTTTTTAGTATTTACTGTTTCTTGGATAATGTAGCTCCCCAGGAAAGACACATCAGGTTTAATGAATCATTCAGAGGATTAATTCAACGTTCATTCATTCATTGATCATTCGTGGATTCTTTGTTTCATCCCAGGCAGTAAGAGGTGCTAGGAGACAAGGTGAGTGCTTTCAGAAGCTTCTGGTCCAGTGCAGTGCTGCTGTGCTGTTAGCACAGAGGATTATGCATTGCTGGCCTCTGCCCTCTGATTGGGTTGGTCTTGGGTGGGGCCTGAGAAATTGCCTCTCAAGGAGCGTCCACATGATGCTGACCGACACTGTTGTCCGCAGATCATACTTTGAGTAGCACCCATCTGAGTGATGTGTCAGGGAGGGGCCAGTACAGAAATAAACCAGTAGGGTTAAGGGGCAGTAGAGAAATGGCTTGGCTACTATGGGACCAATGGAAGGCCTTGGGTGGACCAATCAGCCTTGGGTGGAAGAAAAAGTGATGCTTGAGCTGGGTTTTGAAGGATGCATTAGAATTATCTAGTGCAGAATTATCTAGTGTAGACTGATGACGCAAATTAGAGGGAAGGGATAGGGATGAAGGGAATTCCAGGAGAGAAACAGCAGGGGGATAGGATTGGGAACAGCTGGATATGGCTCAAGTAAAGGGTACCCGTGGGAGAACGAGGCCGTCTTCTGTGTGCCAGCCTTGGAGCAGGATGATGAACCGGGCAGGAACGTGGAGCACTTCACATATTGGGCTGAATTATTTAGGTTTTATCCACAGGAAAAAGCAGTGACATTGAAGAGGTTTGAGATGAGACAGCAGTTTCGTGTTTTAAAAACGTCTTTCTGAACTTAGGGAAGGGTAGACTGGATTAGACTGGAGGCAGGAGGAGAGGGTAGGGCTGTGAGTAATGCAAGCAAAGATCAAAGGGGGCCGGGAAATGGAGAGAAGGATGAAGATTCTAGAAACATTGAGGAGAGACAACCGGGCTGCAGTGGCTGTGACATCCAGTCAAAAGGGGGCTTGTGAAGTTGGAATGAAGCCTCTTGCTTTATATTTAACCTTATGGAAAGGGAAAGAAAACAGTTTTTACTCTACCATCCTCTGTAGATGGTTTATAGGTACCCACCCTTGATTCTAGGATTCTTTTAGGAAGAAGGAAAAACAAAGAGAGTCAACTTAGGGTGCTGGCTTATAACTTAGACTGCAGGCAGACTGCCTGGATTTGAAGCTCTAGCTGCATGTGAATTCAGGCAAGTTACTTAACCTCTCTGAGCCTCAGTTTCCTCAAGAAGGACAGCAGTAATAATAGTGCTTCCTAATAGGGTTATTATGATGATTAATATTTCTAAAGCACTTGTGACAGTACCTGGCAAACAGGAAGTATCATAAAAGTGTTAAGTGAAACAAAATATAAAAGGCCACAAATTAAACCCATGCATTTTCCTCATATGTGCCTTTATGTGAAACAGTTTTAGTTTACACACACTTTTAAAAAGTTGTCAATGCAGACAATTAAAAAGGGTCATTTTGTTGCTGTTCTTTTAAATAAACTATGGCCAATAGGTAGGGAGTATATAAAGTTACAAAGAGCTATATTGTTGAAGAATTCTCATATTTTAGCTGTATGTCTAGTAAGTATTTAAATTCTGTCATGTTAATGAGAGACAACTGAGGTAGGTGGATTCTAGCATGTCAGATGCCTTCAAAGCTAGGAAATTAGGATTCAGAAAATTACTCTGTAAAAGAGTACACAGCGGGTTTTCGAAAGACCTTTTGAAGACATCTTCCAGGAGAAGTCATTTTGCAGGTGAAAGAATGTCGCCTTTGCTAGTTCTGCTGGAGTCAAAATAAGCTCTTTTTTCTTGGCTTACAGTCTTAGACAATTTTGGATATAACCCCTTCTCCAAGTATTTGGGGATTAAAATCAGTTTTAGCTTTGACATTATTTGCTGTGTGTTGAAAGCAGGTTTGACCTTCATTATGAGTGATGTGAATATTACAGGGAATATTTGAAGGGCTAATTGTTTTTATTCAGGTAAACACAGGTGTGTCAGAAGCCTCAGCATCTCCGAGTCCGTGTCCCCCACTGTGGGTGGCTCTCCACCTGCCCTCCCCACGATGTCCTCCATCTGTAGGCTTACCTAGTCCTGAGCCAGTGCTGGGCCTTGGTTTCCTGGAAGTTAGTTTCTGGTCCCTTGTTCTGGGTTCTCTGTTTTGCAAAATAAGCCCTCAGGAGCCTTACCCCCCAGAGATTCTCATTCAGGGGCCAGTCGCATTTATGTGAAGCTGAGAGCAGGTATGAGGGACTCTGATGCCCGTGAAAGGTTGAGAACCCCTGATGTAGAAAATGTGCTGAAAAAAATACACCCACATGAACATTTAGCTTCAGCACCCTGTTCCCTGCTGGGGGCTCTGGCATCACAAGCACACCCTGAAATCAGTCTGATGCTTATGTTCCGAACCCATGAACCCTGAAGCTCACCCCAAACAACCCCAGTCTGCGTTAGTGGATGAAATAAACTAGGGGTTTCGGAAGGCCCAGCCTCTGACTCCCTGACTTCTTGACCCTGAGCTCTATTTGTTGAGCTCACTCTTTGTCAGTCTCTCTGTACCCCCCAGCCCTCCACCTGCACCCCCGAGTTCATAGCCCCAGCCCTTTCATCAGTGTCTGGTCCCAACGCTGGCCCACTGGACCATGCCACCTGCTTAAGTTCTGATCACCATTAACTGGTCTCAGTGCCTGCCCATGTTGGGGACTCCAGTTCTGAGCCCTGTCTCTCTAACATTCCGCTTGCTTCGAGTACGTGCTGGCCACTCGGCCTGCAGGACCTCCTCTCCCAGCCTCCAAACCCAGGCTGCTATTCCCGCCCCCTGGTCCTGGTGGAGCCCCTGCCCAGCCTGTTCTGAAGCCCCCACTCCCTGTTCTCTTCTTCTTACCTCCAACCTGACCCCCAGAATGACATACGTAAAATACATTTGTTAAAGTACAAATGCAAAATACAAATAATACATATAATGCAAATAATACAAATACAAATAATGCATAGCAGACACACACAAGCTCAGTGTAGCACTGCAATACATTTATGCTCCCATGTTCGGAACAGCTGCGGGCTGTCTTGGCAGCTCTGCTGACTTGGCCTCACGTGTGAGGGTTGGCTGGGGTGGCTTTTCTCCGATTGCCACTCATCCTCCAGAAAGCTAGCCCAGGCGTGGTCTCGTGGCGACGGCCGAGGCACAGGAAAGTCACCTGCATCAGGAGGAAACGTGCAAGGCCTCTTGAGGCTTGGGCTCCGAACTTGCACGTCATCACTTATGCTGTGTTCTGTCGGCCAGAACAAGTCAGAAGGCCACCCAGATGCAAAGGGTGGGGAATTAGACTCTACCTCTTTAATGAAAAGGGCAACAAAGTCATGTGGTGAAGGCTGTGGATAAGGAGGGGGTGGCTGATTGGGTCATTTATGCCATGAGGCGGCCACAGCATTTCACCTGAATGTTGGAGGGGCCCACGTGAACACACTGTGCTCCTTCGAACTTGGACCCCAGACTCAATTCCCGCTAAAGTTGCCCACGGAGAATCCACTTGAGCAAAAAGCAGTAGTGAACATGACTGTTTTATAAGGGAGAGGAGAAGGAATCCCTTTCTCGTACTCACAGCATAAACTGCCCAAACATTCACTTAGCAGGTCTCCTCCCCAGGTAACTAGTTGGTTCTGCTAACAAGAAGGTGTTTCTTGTCCTGAATCCTCCACGCACAGCTGTAGCTTCTCCTCAGACCACATCTTGCCCCCCTGTCATCTCCCGCTCCTCAAACTGGAGCCTTCACCTGGAGTTAGTACACACCTCAGTGCAAGATTGTCTTGTCACTTACAGCATCACTTCCACTCTTGTTTACATCCCCCTTAGCACTGCTGTACAGTTGTATTCAGAAGCCAGGCCCTAGTAAAACAAGTAAAGGTTGTGGAGGTGGATGGTAAGGAGCCTTTCCCTCTGTGTGTCTTCATCATCATTAGCAGCAACACCCCAGAAGACCTAAGATGGTCCAAGAGCTTCTTCCAAGTACAGGAGGATGGGGAGTGTTGGCCCTCAGAGGGTCAGGAAGGGAAGAGGGAGTTGGACTTGGATATAACAGCGCAGCCAACCCTTGGGGGATAGATATAGAGGGTTGGCTGGAGCAGGGAGAAAGGATGGGGTCTCAGGTGAGCAGGAAATCTCACACAGCTTCTCTACTGGGAGCTTCTCATTTTCTCATCTCCTCAGGAATCCCTGACCTGGAACCCACCCAGGAGACGCTCAGCAGGTGGAAAAGTTTAGGGAGAGCCCACCCGCTGGTGGCCTGGGCACATCACCTGAACTCCTACGGTTTGTTTGGCGAGCACTTGCTTAATCGGCTCTGTCTTTTGTGACCGTATCACCGAACAAGTGTCCCGTGTGGCCTTTGTAACACTGCTTTGTCACCTCACACGTGCATTTGTCAGTCAGCTCTTTACTCCCCGGTCTTTGGGGAAATGTGGCAATGCCCTTGATTCTGCTTCTGTCCCTTTCTTCTCTGAGGAACCCCTCCCTTGTCAGAGCCCCTGCTTTCTCTCTGTTCCCCTCCCGCAGTACAGAAAGTTTTAACTGGTGGAGTATCCCAGATCCTGCATTCCCCACGGAGGAACTGTACTTGGTTACTATTAGTAACCAGCCAGAGCCTCTATTGCTGAAAGAGGTGCTAAATTTGGGGAAGAACTACATTCCTTCCTCAAATGTTGGATTTATCTGCCACATGGGTTTATCAGAAATCAAGAGAGAAGCAGCTCATGCCTTAGAAAAATCAGGCTTCCCCTTAGAAAAATCCCATGACTGTAGGTACAGTTGGGTTGGAGATAACATCCAGTGTGAATGGGAGCCTCGGGACCCGGTGGCTTCCCAGAGATTGGCTGTCATCCACCCAATCAGAAACCTGGGCTGAATTTGAGCATCTCCCAGGCCAAACCTCTTCCCAGCTACACAATGTTTAAGGTTCTCATCCCCCTTCCCTGCCCCCTTCCACTCCACTCAGGAGAAAGGAGCGTCCCTATACAGACAGCTCCCGAGAAAGCTTAATCAAGCAGAGCGAAGAGTGCGGCCTTTTCCAGTAAGATTCCCGTGTCCTGACTGACCAAATGTTCAAGAAAACTCTTATTTGGGGTGGAGTTTGGATGTTTGTGGTGGGTTTTACTGCCGTTCTTTAGTGTTTCATTCATTCAGACCGAGTTCAGAAGTCAGGAAAGAAATGAACTAAGCTCTTCCCTGTAACTGCAGAGAAACTTCCACCTTTCCAGGTAAACAGTTATTAGATTGAGAAAACCAAATCTTCCACATACACAGGTCACCTTGGCCTCCAACTCATGACAGCTTCGGAAATGAGCACGGATGTGACTAGAATCAAGATGGTGCAGGCAAAATAAGTGAGGGAAGGGAAAGGGCCGTGGGGCGAGGAGACAGAGACTGACCTACCATTTCCTCTGAGAGGCAAAGTCTTTGGAAGGAGGGTAAAGGAAAGCAGTGGACTTCCTTGGGTGGAGGGAGTGACACTGAGTAGTGGACAAGCCGGGGGGGTTGGGGACACGGCTGCCTTAGACCTCCCTGGCCCACCTCCTACTCTCTGTAAGGAGCCTTTGTCAGCTTGCCAAGCCTTTCGCTAGAGTCCCATGAATGGCCTTCTCAGGGCTGTTTCTCAAGGGCTCTTCAGTTTCTGGACCTCCAAACAGGGCCCAGAGTGCAGGCCAGACCCAGCAGCCATTCAGAGGTTGAGGCGGGAAACCACGCCATCCTTGGCTCCTTTTTTGGGAAGTGTTGCCCTCAGGCCTTGGAGCAGCTGAAAAGATGTGTGGACTCTGTGTCCTTCACCAGAAAGAACCAAGTCCGGCTCGTGGCAGCCTCAGAGGACGGCGTTCTAGTTTTCCTTCCTGCTCTGAGACGGCCCACCCCTCAGGCCGGGTGAAGTCGGCCTCCCACGGGGAGGCCAGAGGCCCTCTCGGCTTGCACACCTCCCTCCCTTTGCTGTCCTTCTTTCCTCAGTGGTGTCGTCATCCCACCGCTTCTCACTGGCTCCCAGCATTCACCCTTGAACCTGGGCAATCCAGCCCATTCCCGCCCCACCCCCATCCCCACCTTCATCAGCACAGGTGTGGAGGTGAGGGAGTTTTCTCTTGCAGAACGGCGTTTGCCTCTCACAGTACAAGAGCACTTCACTGTGGGTGGGAGAACAGGGAGGGGAGAGCCGCGGAAGAGGCCGCAGACTCCCTGTCATAGTGATGAGGGCAGGTGGGAACGGAGGCCACTGGAGCCAGACCCCTGATCCCCGACCGGCCTGTGGACAAGGAAAGGCAGGACACGTGGCTTCTTACAGCCTAAATAAATAAAAGGAGCTGGTTCTCGGGCTTTGCCACGTGCCTGCCATTTACATAGCAGCTATGCAGTCTTCCCAAACTCCCGCTAAGACGCCCTGGTTAGAAAAACGAATTACCAAGTGCCACCAGAAAGCAGTCTTTCATAAGTCATTATCAGGGCCTAGTCAGTACCACACCTGATTGGGAGCAGCTCTCAGAATCATTTAGTTTCTCTTGTGGGGGAAGCTTTTTCTACTGCTTCCTGCTGCCCTGTCATTTTGAGCTAACCCCCAAAGGGAGTGTTAAATTGATGTCATCTTTCCAATTTCTTCCCAGAGCATTTTCCTTTCTGGTTAACAATGGAGACATTTGCACAATAATGGGGGGGAGAAGAGTGTCCAAACAAGAGTTCTGTGAAAACCCCTAACTGGAATGAAATCATTTATTTATGTGCTGGCCCCAGTCCTCATCCTTCTGATGGCACAAAGAAAGATGAATCACACAGGTGGCACAATAAATAAAGAAAAATAAAGAAATAAAGTCAAAGCAATCCCAAACCAAGAATAAACCCATTGCCTTCAGTCAACAAGAGGATTCAGTCTGAAAATTGTGGAACTGTAGAATTACCACCAAACAAAAAATTGAAGAGAATGTTGATAATCTTTAAACTGGGACACATGTATTTCATTGTACAATCTGTATTTGTGTATGTTTGAAAATTTGCATAATAAAAATTATGTTAAATTGTGGTAGGATTTGGATCAAAGGGCTCATACGTGGCATGGTAATACCTAGGCACAGACCATTTTACCCCTAAATTTAATTAGCAAGGCTGGCAAGACCCACTCCAATAACTTACAGCTGAAAGCATGTTTGAAAGTAAACCTGGCTTTTTTAGTTACACGTGGACAAAGGGTTCTCTGTGATCAGCCCACCTCTGGCATCATATAACTCAGACAAAGTTTTTCCTAAATGCAGGGACTTTTGAATTTTAAAAAAATTATGCATCCACTTAAATGCAGGGATTGACATTTATGCTTAGTTGCTTAAGTGAAGACTCCTACTTCATAAAATACTTAATTAAATGGGAAAAGCATTCTACATTCTTGATCTTTGTTAATCGTATCTGGGAGAAGCCTGGACGTTTAGATCATGATTTCATTAGGGCATTCTTACAGTTCCCCTGGTGGCAACATAATCTAATTTTAACAAATTTTAATTACAAGTGCAACGAGGGTTTATGTGGACTGGAGTTGAGTCTGAGATATTCTGGCTTCTGGAAGTAGCACCACCAGCCCCTCCACCTCAGACCCTCCATTTAGCCATGCCCAACCCAAAGAGTTATACGGCCCAGGGCAATTGTACAAATGGCTACCTGCATATTATGTGTCTAAATATTAACAGTTATAAATCTAGTAACGGCTAAATAAAATATGTTCTAGCATTCTACCTTGACAGATAACGACTTTGTAGCAATCTGTAAGGCCAGGTTCAAATTTTGAATCCTTAACCCCTCAGAGTTCTGCACCAGGGAATGTGGTGGTGGAGGAGAGGTGGTCCCCAGCTCCTGGGCTCCTGCCCACAGCCCACACCTTTTCTCCTAGAACCCTGTGTTTATCTTGTAGCACAAGGAGTCTCCTTGTTCATGTGTCATCTCCTTAGCCCACACACTCAACTCTGTCCATCCCAGTCCAACACCAAAAAGCTACCCTTTGGCCAACCCTGGGGCCTAGAGGTGCACAACTCCTGGCCTGGGCTGTCCTCATGAGGAAGTGAACTTGAGGCCATGAAGACAGAGAATTCCAGAAAACCAGATACTACATGATACAGAGATTGAAGCAAGGGTTCTAGGTAGGCATGTCCCCTTGGTTGATTTGCAAGGGTTAAGGGGATCCGTGGGGAAGAGCTTTGCCTTGCTTTGTCCTGCTGGCAAGTGTAGGAATGGGGAGGTGGATGGCACAGACACAGCCTTGAGACCAGGAGCTGAGCCCCCACTGACTCTGCATCACCATCTCATATCTAGTTCTGAATTGTGGGAGTAGAGGTCCAGGTGGAGGCAACTGTAAAACATCAGACAGGGAGGGATACACATAAAAGGAAGGTGTGTGTCTTGGGGGAGGAGCTCTCATTTAAAATAAGTCTATAAACTAAAAGTTCCATACACATGAAATAATCTAATGCTAGGACAGGCAATAAAATAAAAAATCGGAATGTAAATTCACTCTATGAAGATCTGTGTATCAGTTAGCTATTGCTGTGTAACAAATCATCCCAAAATTCAGTTGCTTTAAACAATTTTATAAGATATTACAACAAAGACTTTCGATATTATTAAGATTTATCTATCAAATAGATATATCTATTTGCACTAGAAAGGGAATAAGAATTTATGAATTACAATCAAGGTTCAGACATGTAGAGACAGAGCAGATAGACTTGAAGGATGAAACAGTTGAAGCCAGGTTGCAGGAAGTGGCACTGGGGTCAAGAGAGGAAAAGAAAATTTCCATTAGTAAGGAAAGTTATTGGTCATTCTCAGTGTTTGGGCTGGGAGAGGGGAGCAGAAATGTTAGGTTTAGTGTGAAAGCTACAACTGGTGGGGGTTCCTCTGCATCATAGTAAGGAGGGAGGTGTAGACTAAAATGGGGAAATACATTTCACTAAGGGACCATGCACTTCTGTACACAAGCACATACAGACGCACACACGCACGCACGCATGCACTCACATGAAGTGAAAGAGGGTTCCTTCCATTCAGCCAGAGAGGTGAGCACCAGAACTCAGGGAGTGGCTGGTGGCTCTGAGAACATGACCCACTGAAAGCCTCTTCAATATCAGAGCATCTGGGGATGGAGATTCGGGTAGCAGGGGAAGCAGCAGCAGTAGCATCAGAGAGAACAGGTGCCCAAGACACATCCCTGCAGAAACAGCCACGTGGACCAGTAGGGTATGAGAGGCAACTGCAGTTGCAGAAGCAGAGGTTAGAAAGAATTAAACATGAAACAAATAAGACTACCCACTGCCAACGCTGGTGACCACTAGAGAAATACAAGAAAAGGTATGGACTGAGATCTTCCCATTTGGCTGTGGTAGCCAATGAGCCTACAGACTTTAGGACAAACTGTTGAAGCCTCATTCCCTGGGGCCTGCAAGCTGGTAAGGTGAGAGAACATTCAAGTAATACAGGAGACTGATCTGGAAGGACACACACAGTTCTTTGAGCACTGACTTGTAGATCTAAATCTGCAAAATCATGTGTCAGTCAGCCTTCCAGATGTCCTTGTATTCAAATCACTGTGAGATTCCACACACATTGAATGGGCTGATCTGTGAAACCAATAGAATATTGCACAAATAATGGCATGTGATTTTAACAGCTAGGTCATACAAGACACCATAACTTCTGAGCTGCTTTTTTGGATCATTCACTCTTGGGAGGCCAGTGGCCATATTGTGAGGACACTCAAGCTGTTCTATGGAGAGATCCAAGTGGTGCAGAATTGAGGTGTCCTGACACGTGTCTTGCCAGTTAGCCGTCTCGGAAGCAGGTTCTCCAGCCCTAGTCAAGCTTTCAGGTGCCTGCACCCATCTTGACTTCAACCTCATTAGAGACCTCAAACCATACCCACCCCTTTAAGCTGCACCCAGATTTCTGACCCACAGCAACTGCATGGGGTAATAAATGTTTATTGTTTTTTAATTACCTACACTATAGGGTAATTTGTTATGTCCCAAGCAATAACTAATACAGGTTTTAGTAGCAGAGGCGAGGTCAGACAAAAGATCCTTTAAAGATTTTAAGACTGTATCTTCTCACAGATTCTCTGGATGCAATATTCTCATGGGTTCAAACCTGAGATGACTTTGTGGGCTTCATGTGACTCCAGCAGGCGAGCTTGGGCTTGTAAACATGAGGGTGACAGGGATCCGAGAGAGAGAGAAAACACACAAGCACTTTTCAAAGCCTCTATGTGTGTCAGGTTTGCTACTGCCCCACTGGCCAAAGAGCATCACATGTCTAAGCACAGAATCTCAGGAGGGTAATACTTAAGGGCCTGGATATAGGCAACTGTGATGAATTGGGGCTATCGATATGGTTAATGTACCACAACAATCTACTAAGGTCGCTTTAAATATGTCAAGTTATAGGAACATTTTCAAGATGACAAACCCCTTATTGACACGTCCCTGTTTTCCACAGCTGTTTAATCTAATCCAATTTTCCTTAAGTTTTAATGAGTCCTTAAGTGTCCACAGAATTTTAATGTTAAATCCACTCCAATCTATTTGGCCAGTTTTCACACCAAAATTCCTCGGAATTACCTTCTTTCATTGGTTGCCAGAGGCTTTCCCTGAGCTATGGTATGCTGTCTAGTAATAAAAGCCTAACTGCTTACAAATACTCTTTTTAAAATGCCTTTAAATTGTTTTCTTAGGACTGCAGCTCACTTCTCCCGGTACACACATGCCTTAGCTCTTTTTCTTCCAAAAGCAGAAGGGAGATTCAAAAGAGAAAATGCAGTGCATGGGATGTGGACGTGCAGAAACCCCATGATTATCTCTTCCCCCAGCTGGAAAGAAATAGTATTCCTCTTCCCTTAGTGGTGGCTCTTTGCCCTTTAAAGTCCGACTGCCATTGCTGATTTTGTCCTGGGTGATTCTTTTGCAACATTTATACCTGTCAGGTTAGCATGCTTATATTGCATATGCTTTCTTTTCCTTTTTTTTTTTTAAATGTTAAGCATGATTTTAACCTTTTTCCAGTTGCATTTCAAAAAAGCCTAGAACAGAAAATTTAAAAAGCAAATTTCAGCAAAATCTGATGGTGTTTTAACGTAACTCCAAAATGAGTTGTTACAAGGCGGTTTCATGACATAAAACTGATACGTATTGAGGGAGGAATCCCTGACTGCACAAAGCTCCTGAAGAAAATGATGTGTGAGTTATGGGCCTTGAAAGTCTGCGTTGGACACTCGTGGGAAAGTGTGCCCTACTTAGTGCGATCAGCTCTCTTCTTTGAAGGCTTTCTGAGCTTAAAAGACATGGAATTTGTCCTCTTAATAATTTTTTATATGGCATGTGAGAAACCATTAGTACTTAAAACGCTGACATTGGTGGATTTGACATGTTCATTTCAAGAATTTTCAAGCAACCAGAAATTTCAGGGCTGTTAGTAACTTGTAATTTTGTTGAGGCAGGACATTTAATCTGAATATGCTGCGAGGCTGGCTTTTGGGTAAGAGTCACTCAACCCGGGGGGGCCACCTCATCATCCTCATCTCGTTCCATCCTCACCCACCTGGGAGCTCTTTTGAAGCCATGGTGGTAGCTAGGTTATTGCCACAGCCTAGCCATCCCCACTACCCAGCTGTCTCCTATCCCCTTCCTAATAATCTGTGATGTTCTTTCTGGTTTCCACTTCTACTTCCCCATCACAGCTCAAGGAGGGCCTTGATTGGATTAGATTCAACCACAGTGATTGGTGTTGGGGCGACCAAGTGACTTAAAACAATGCAATCAAGGCAACCTTAGAGGATCTGTGTATCATTTAGCTACTGCTATGTAATGAACTGCCCCCAAACTCAGTTGCTTGAAGCAATGAGCGTTTGTTATAACTCTGCAAGTCAGCCGTGTGGTTCTTCTGACCTCAGCTGGGCTTACCTATGTGTCTGTGGTCAGCTGTGGATCCGGAAGTGGTTCTGCTGCTCCTGGCCGGACTCTCATATGTGTGGGAGTTGGTTGGCTGTAGCTTGGTTGAGGTTGGTCTCAACGGAGATGGCTTATCTCTGCTCCATGTGGTCTCTCATTGCCCATCAGGGTAACCACAGCTTGTTCTTATGGTGGAGACAGGATTCCAAGTGGGAGTGAAAATGTTTGATTCTCATGACGCTCATGCTCCGAACTAGCCCCTTGTTACTTCTACCGTATTGTGTTGTCTAGAGCAAGTCATGAGGGCGGCCCAAATTCTAGAGGTGGAGAAACAGACTCCCATCATGGGAGGACCTACAAGCTCCCATTGCAAAGGGCATGGTTTCAGGGAGAGATGGAGAATCGGGGCCCTTTTTACAATCAGTCTACTGGAGTCAGAGTGAAATGTCAAGATCAGGATTGACTGTCTATCTCTCTCTGTCTCACTTCTGGTTGTCAACAAGGAAGTAGATGGAAGCCCTCAGAGCTGCTTGAAGCCTTCTTGCTGTCAAGAGAGAAGCCAGCCTGAAGACAAGGACAGAACCACTAGAATTGCAGAAGGAAAGTGCCATAGCCCTCATGATGGTGTGGATATCTGAATCAAGCCAACTCTCCCCCTGGACTTTACAGATACTTATGCCAGTAAATTCTGATATCATTGCAGCCTGTGTGATTGGAGTTTTCTCTTTGAAACAAAAAGACACCTAAGTGATACTGCGACTCAACCAAATAATAGCTTCTCCCTTAAAATTTCCCTTCTCCCAAGAAATTCAACTGCTGGTGCATGTATGGAAATGAAGAGAATGCAAAGAAAGATATGTGGGAGACTGTTCTTAGTTGGAAAGTCAAAGTCTCCTATAAATTAAAGAGTGAAATATCTTACTCGACAGAAGTTCACATCTGTGACTTGAATGCTATATTTATGGAATATTCAAGAGTCTGCACGGGTCACTTAAAATTTTCAGTTACAATTTACTGTCTCATTCAGAAAAAATTGCATGTTTCAGTAGACGGTTACTCAAGCTGTTTTTTTTTTTTTTTTTAATTATGTCCTTTGAAAGGCGCTCTCAGTTTATTTTCTCTCTATTCCCACCCGTCAAGATTTTGTTGACCTTTGCATTCTATGACTTATATTAAAAACACTATTGATATGTTGACTATTCTTTTCTTAAACTATACACAATTCTTCATGATTCCAACAAAAATGTCTAGGGGGCATTGGTCTCACACCTCCCTCACCTAGTTTGAGAATTATAGCTTTAATAGTATTTGAACATTTGTAGATTCACAAAGGACCTTGGGACATATTTTTCTGCAGTGTCAACTCTATTTACCATCCATTTAAACAACAAATGGATATATAAAGCTTAGTGTAGCCATCATTGCCTAAATAATGTATTAATAGTTTCAAGTTCCAATGGAAAGAACCCTGGGAGGAAGGCCAGGCATAAAGCTTCTAAACCCAGTTGTGTTGCTGAAAGGCTGTGAAGCCTTAGGTGAGTCATATCAGGACTCCCTGGGACAGTTACCTTGTTGATTGAATCATCCCTCACCTTCATTTACTTACAGACTTCAGCAGTTCAAGTGAAGAATAGGGAGAAGCACTTTTGATTGACTTGAACTCAAGAGGCAAGACATTTAGAATACAACATTCACATCAGCGGTAGCAGTGATACAGCTGGGAATACACAGGGTGTCATTTTCACTCCACTGTGATAGGAAGTCAACCATGGAATGGAAACACTCTAAAAGAGCCTGGGAAATCATATATAATCTCAGATCTGCCTGAATTCTCAGGAAGAAAAATTGTTTGATAGAAAAACCATTCCAAATTTTGCATCAAGTTTGTATTAGGCCTCATCTAGAGAAAGTTGTCAGTGTTTCAAAGGACTAATACCGAAGGAACTCAGAGAATTTCCACATTAGCTTAATAATTTACAAGTTTCCACGTAAGCAGGGCAGCCATGTACAGCTGTGCAGTTTGTATACTGCACAACATCAGAGAGCAATGTTTACATAGTTCGTGATGTGAGTGGCTCCCTCAAGCACACTATACACACCTATGTATGGCATCCCTGCACTCAAGTCCCTTGTGTCATTTGTTAGTTGGATTGGCACAGTCCTGTCCAATGTCAGAAGCTATGTATCTACTTGCCTTGGCTGTTCAGTCTTCCAGCGTAAGCTTTTCCCTATTAAGGAAAAAAATGGACCTCGGATATCATTACCCCTTAGTTGCCCCAAGCCTAAGGACCCAAGCCCTGAGGTCTGTTGTCCTCAAGCCTCTCCCATGGGACATGACCAGAGAGGTCTGGAAAAGGGGAGGGGCAGCTTTCATCTCACATCTACCAGTCAGCTCTTTCTTTCATGGCTAGTATCCACTAAATGCATGCAATTCCTCTCCTTCCTGGGAGAGGTGTTTCTTCACCCCAGTAAACTGTTTGCTTAAATATTCATCAAGCCCTTTCCTACTAACCATAAATCAGCTCCACTAATTCCTGTCACTGCTAATGGATCTCTTTGCCCCACTCTCTTTTCATTCCTTCCACTCTTCCACTTACCTTGTCCTCCCAGATAATAACCATAAGGGTAAAGGCTGTGATTGACTCCGTGCCCCGTGCTGTGCTTTCCCTGTCTCCTTTTAAAGATGAACTTGAAGACACTAAGTCGGTTAGGTCAGAACTGGCACAGGATCCAGGGTATGTCCTCCCCAGACCTGTGCTCTGTGTCACTGGGGATTTCTTGACGGTCTTGGCCAGGGGCAGAGAGGAGAAGCAGCTCTGGACCAAGACATGTGGGCACCGGGGTGCGCTCACAGTGTCTTTCCTTCAACGCAGTATTCTTTAAATATGGGGTCAACGCTGATTTAGAAGAGAGTCTGTTGGGGGATGGAGTGGGAGGCTGCTGATGACGATTCTCAGTCTCTCCTCAGTTGTCTCAAGTTCTTCGCTGTAACCACTCCCACTCCTGCCTCCTAACTCAACAAAGCCCCACAGCTAACAGGTCCTAGTGCCTTAGAGGGCAGGTCAGTGGCAATGGCTGGGTTATTCTGAGTGCCCACACTGGCTCTGAACTTGGCCATGTGATCTGCTTTCGCTGGTAGGACAGTAGCAAATGGGACACAGCAGGGACTTGAACAGTACATGGACGTTTCTACTCCTCTCTGCAACACCCACCGCTGCTGAGAGAACAAGCCCAGCTACCCTGCAGAGGCATCTAAGATACACATGGAGCAATGGCAAGTCATCCCAGCCAAAGCCATTCTTTAGCAGCTAACCCCCAGCTGACCAGTTAGTGGAAAGTGGATACACAAACAAGCCTTGCTGAGATTTTAGCCCAGCCCAGCCCAGGTCAACAGAACCACCCAGAAAGCCATGAAAAAGAACAAATATCTATTTTAATCCATAGGTTTTTCAGGTTGGTTATAAAGCAATAGAAAACTGATACAGTGTCCATGGGTTGTTACTGGACTTTAGGCATTTAAGTATCTTCCCCAAGTGTCTAGGCATTTAAGTATCTTCCCCAAGTGTCCCTTGGATGTATGGATGTTTTCTAAGAACAAAATGTATATAATCTTTAGCATTCACCTGAGACCACCCCATGCAGACCTTGCCTTTAATGAAGCTGCTTCTTGCTGAGGCCAGGGTAGTATTTGCTTCTCAGGCCTGGACTTTGGCTGATGCTTGCTGTCTACCTGGCATATGGTAAGGTGGTGCCTTGGAGCAATCGGTCAGCACCTTCGCTGAGGCACTCACTTTTGCTCACAGCCTTGCTTCCATGAATAAATCTACTCACCGGTGGACAAAGCCTCCATCCGAGTGAAGGCCCTGTGAGATTGGCACCTGAGGCTTAAAGTTACCTGCCTGGATCATAGCACTGAGGCCCCAACTGCAGAATGATACAACCAAGCCCCAGGGCCAACACAGGCATCTGTCATTTGCTGTGTCCACCAGCCCCCATCCTAAGCTTCTCCATTTGCTACTGTGACCCACCAACTACATCCCTTGATGTTCCTCCAGATTCCTGGGCCAATTCTCCACTTGCTATAAGTTTTCAGGGGGGTACCAATAAAGATTATCACTCCTCCCCACCCAAGTTCTGAACCAGCTGAGAAGTAAGATTTTAAAAATGGCAGATGGAGGTGGATTTTTAAAATAAAGCTGATATTGGAGAATGTGGCTTATATCTATGGGAAAGTGGGTTTCTGTATACTGAGCCTCAACCTTAGACAGGCTTAATCACCTAGATGTGATTGGATGTGCTGGGTAGGTGCCCTACTCAAGGGACTGAACAAATGCTTGCTTCTTGTAGGCAGCGTTTCCTGTGTCTGGAAAGCATTTCCTCCATATCGTTATATGGATGGCTTTCTTTTTTTAAATTAATTTTCATTCATTCATTTATTTATTTATTTATTTATTTATTTATTTATTGCCACACTGAGCAGCTTGCAGGATCTTATTTCCCCAACCAGGGATTGAACCTGGGTCCCCAGCAATGAAATCGCAGAGTCCTAACCACTGCACCACGAGGGAATTCCCATGGATGGCTTTCTTGTCACTTGCATCTGAGCTCAAAAGTGACCTTCTGAGTGTGGCCTTCTCTGACTTCCTGGTCACTCTCACATTACCTGTGTGGCAGTTTTAGACCAAGCCTACAAATCCTTTGACACTCCTCTCATCCTGAGATGGCACTTAAGTTCCTACCCCTTGAATCTGGGCCAACCTTGAAGACTCTGTTCAAACTAATAGAATGCAGCAGAAATGACCCTGCATAACACATAATTTCTGAAGTCAACTTGTTAAATAAAGGCAATAGAGTTTCTGCCTTGCCTGCTGGGACACTTGCTTTTGGAGCCCTGAGCCTACATGGATGAAGGCTGGCTACCCTGAGGCCACCATGCTGGGAGGAAGCCAAAGCCACAGAGCAGATGCTCCAGTGGGTGCTCAGAACCCAAGTCCCAGGTGACAACCAGCATCAGCCACCAGATATGCACATGAGACACCTTCAGCCTGCACTGGTCCAGCACCCCAGTCTTAGAAGCTTCCCAGATGAAGCCCTAGATATCATGACAGAGACTGTATCTCCACTGTGCCCTGCCAAATTTCCAAACTACCCAATCTCTGAGCATAATTAAATGGTCTGTTTAATGTCATTAGCTTTTGGAATGGTTTGTTATGACATAATAGTAACTGGGATGTCCTGGGGTTTTTTTTTGTAGTACTACTTATCACTGTCACAAATTACATTGTTTATTTATTGGTTTATTTACTGATGCCTGTCACCCCTCCTCACATGTAGCTTAGCTCTGGTAGTGCAGGGGCATGTCCGTCTTAGACCTAGAACACCATTTTGGGCCCTGGCAGGCAGTCAATAAATATTTGTTGAATGAATGCACAAAGGAACATCTTTTCCCTTGCAGAAGAGAAATAAGAGCTTCTGGGAGAGTATTTCAATCTTTTTATTTTTCCTCTCTAGGCCCTGGGCAGCAAAACTGAGGCTGTTTCTATGAAATATAAAATAGACTGTTCCTTTTATAATATCCAGGCAAACTATCCCATGGAACATTCAATTATTCATTCAATGATATGGGCTGAGCAGCTGCCCTTACCCCAAAAGCCAGGCACTAGAGACACAGAGGTAGAGAAGACTCGGACTGCCCTCCAGGGCAGTCCTCAAGGAGGGACGTGAAGGATGGAGAAGGCATCTTTAGCAGAACACAGCCTCAAAGGCAAGGGCAGTGACTGCCATCCACATACCACCTTATCCCCAGACCCCACTCAGAGCTGGCACATGACAGGTGCCAGTAATTGTGTGTTAACTCTTGAGTGGAGGAAACAGAGAGTGTTCTGAGCTGAGCAAATAGCAAAGGCTCATATCAGCAGAGAAAGCTAAGTACCTATGTGAAAGGGAACCCTTGATCAATGTCTAAGTAACATCTGGTTCTCAACTGGTCTTGCTCTGCCATCATAAAGAGTCATTACTGAAGCCAATGTAAAATACCAAGGACCCCAGGACAAACACACCGCTGTTTTTTCAAAGCAAGCCCATTAAAACAACCTGAAAAAATAATGACATCTGCCTCAGGTTTCTGCTTGGAGATGGATTCATGCAACCTCAGCATTTTATCCTGGGCAGCTCCGCCGAGAAGAGGCACTGGGGAAGCAATTTCTATCTCTTTTAACTAAAACGAGAAGCCTTGAAGTCTATGGGTTGTCCATTTCCATAAGACTCCAATCCAATCACGGGGAAGGGTGTCAGATCTGAAGATTCTGCATGCTGTTAACTGCATGTGGTTTGTTCCTCCTGGTATTTATAACTAAGGCAATGCAAAGCCTCCGATTTTATAGCCAAGTTAGGATGCTGAGAATATTCCTGAGTAGAATGTGCCTGAAATTAATTAAGATACAGAGAAAAATTGGGCATAGCACCAGGAATAGAGGAGCTATTGAGTTAGGATTTGTTGAATGAGTGAATGAGAATAATTTATAAGATCGCTCTATACTTTCCGTGGTTTCATTTATTTCAAATGTAGTCTCATCCAGCCAGGCTGTACCAAGACGATTTCATAGAGGGAAAAAGGGAGTTTAAAAAAACAACGCCGAGAGCAGTCACACAGTCCAACAGGGGTGCAACAGTTAACTGATTTACTGAGTCCTTACACACGATGCTTTTTTGCCGCTTTGGTGGCTACAGAACCTTTCTGGACCTTTCTGGCCCCCAAAGTATCACCATCAGAGAAGTCCAGGATGGGGCACAGCCAGAGCAAAGACAGAAGTAGCTGAATCAGTGGGTAGGGTAAGCTGGGGAAAGTGTGAATATCGAAACAGTCAGTGATCTCTGAACATCGCCAGCATTTCAACACTACTCTCTCATTTAACCCTCAGTAACTCACCTGACAGTTCTTGTGTTTCATCTTACTTCCCATCCAGGAAGCAGTGTAATGTATTGGGGAAAACACAACTGACATCAAAGTTCTGTTTCCCAGACTCCGTTAAGCCTCGAGTCCCTCATTTATAAATTAGGGACTATGACACCTATCTTGTAGAATGAGTATGATGACCACATGTTCTAATTTCTGTAAAGTAACTTATCCACGGGCTGCCACATAGAAGGCAAACAAACATTAGTAGCCTGTGCTTATGTTTAAGCCAGTGTATAAGATCCGTGAAGGCAGAAACCAGCCTGATGGACTTTGACAAACTAAACACACTTGGTGCAGCCAGCTCCCAGAGTGAGAACGCGCACGTCCTCAGTATCCCAGAAGGCCTCCTTATGCTCCCTTTCCACGAGCTCTTCTAATATTTCACAATAAGCTACGAGTCTGAATTTTAAAGTAATTTCCCTCAGATTCTTAATGTATTGTGTGGTGACCATGTAAGACACAGACCATAGGCTGGACCTGGTTTAAGGCACCCACACTACCCACCGGACCTCCACTCAGGGTGGGTGTCTGTTAGCCCCTGTGCCTAAGAAACCACCCCAAAATGCAGTGGCATAATACAGTAAACATGTGTTGTTCCTCCTAAGTCTGGCTAGGCTCACAGAAGCACCTGTAGGCATCTGGAAGGTCATCTGGGGGCTAACTAGTCTAGGGCAACCTCGGCTGGGACGTCTCGTCTCCGATCCATGCAGTTTTTCATCCTCCAGCATCCCAGCCCAAGCTTCCTCACCTGGTGGCCGGGCGATGTGTGGAGGGAGAAAGTGGGAGCCTGGACTTGGAGGCAGGAGGGTCAGAGTCAGAGAAGGAGGTGTAATGATAGAACAGAGGTTGGACTGATATGGCCAGGAGCCAAGGAATGTGGGGCAGCCTCTAGAAGCGGGAAAAGTCAAGGAGTGGATTCTCCCCTCGAGCCTCCAGGAGGGACACAGCCTTTGACGTTAAAACCATCAGACCCATTTCAGACTTGGGACCTCCAGCACTGTAACATACATTGGTGTTGCTTTGCTGCTAAGTTGATGGTAGTTTGTTACAGCAGCAACAGTCAACTGATACAGTGTGTTCTTGCCGTGTTGCAGACTCTGCCTTTCATAAGTTTTGGAATGACTGTGGACATTCTTATATGGCCGAGAACATACCACCCAAGAGCCAGGTAACCAGGCCCTGATTTGGACCCTGTACCTCAGAGACAGTCCCTCTCTGGGCCCCCTCCAACCATGACCCTCCCCATGGAGCCAGGGGTCTTCCAGGCCCACGATCCTCCAATTGGGTCTGCACAACAGCATCATCTACTTGTTTGTTAGGTGCCAATTCCTGAGTCCCACCCAAGACCTACTGAATCAGGACCACTGTGTGTTGGGGGGGTGCAGTTCAGCAGTGTGTATTTTAACCTGACAGTTCTTGGGATCCCCCTCCAAGGATTTTGAAGAAGACAAGATTCAGAACCATTGCTACCCAGGGTCTGTGGGAGTCTTTCCCCAGGGTTTGTCCTTCTAAGGGTGGGCCATGCTAGAATGTATGCAGCCTGGGACCCAGGAGATGGCTGTTTGGAAGAGGGTTGGGAGAGGATCAAGCTTAGTCATATGGACTGATGTGTCTGCATCATCACACAGGAGGTCCTGGCTGTGCTGGGAGGAGCCAGGGGAGGGAAGAGAAGAGGAGATGGACTGGGGTTTTCATTTAATCTCTTGTTCCCAGGAACATCTGATCTTAACAAGGGACGGACATAGGGGAAAAGGAAAGTGCTTTGGAAAGTGCTGAATGCTCTCCACTTGGAGAAAGTATGATCGTCACCTTATTTAGGAATCAAAATTACTTTTTATGGCATGACTGCAATAATAAAAAAGTTTTCATAATAATAATAGTAATTGTAATAGTTACCATCCTAGGTCTGGTTCCCTGGAAGCAGAGACTGAGATAAGGATTCATGTGCACATGATTTATTTTTTTATTGAGGAAGCACTCTCAGGGGGAACCTGGGAGCAGAGGAAGCTGGACAGAAAAGGGCAAGAAGCAAGGCAGTGATTACAGGCAAAGCCTCCGCCTCAGTCTGATCCTGAGGGCAGCTCTGGAGTGTGAATTACACTCATTGTCAAAGGAGCTGGGCTTTGTGACTGCTGCCCCATCAGTAACTATCTGCTTGGGGTGACACCTGGCACCCAGGCTGCCTGCCTGAGCGGGTAAAGTGGCTCTGGGAGCTTAGGGGCACACCTCTCAAGAAGGTTTCATGTGCAAGCTGTTAGAAGGAAAGCACACAGAGCTGGAGGGTGGGTGCCCAGAACCAGTGCCCTGGGTCCCAGAGGACCTGGCTGGGGCACTGACCTGTCCATTTTGGCAACCCTTAGCTCTTGCTCTGTGCCAGGAACTATTCTCAGGGCTTCTCTTGTATTCATCCATCAGACCCTTACCAGGTAACAACAGTTGCCGTCCTCACTTTATGAATGTGGTACCTGGGGCACAGGAAGATTAAGTAATTAGACCAAGGATCCACCAGAGGTAGGAGGTGGCTGAACTGGGATTGAAAGCCAGGCAAAGCAGTCCCCAACTCGTGTTAATGGCCCCCACTTGCCTCCACTGTCTCAGGGGCCCCACCTGCCCTCCCTGCCTTGGGCTTCTTGCAGGGACAATACTTCTTCGAGGGACAGCAGGAGAGTGGTTCTCTGAGTCTCCTTTATCCAGGAAATTGGAATGAGGCTTGTGAAGAAAAGGGAATTTTTTATCAACCAAGAGAGAAAATCTCAATCTATATGCTTAATTAGGTCAGGTATCCGTTTTCCTCTGAGTCTTTTCTAGTTCTTTGAAGTCAGAGGAAGCCCTGGGCATTGGAGAGGGGAAAAAAGTGGAAAGAGAATTGGGAGGAAACCTCCTATGTACACACACACACACACACACACACACACACACACAAAATCAATCGTCAATCCTCTTTAAGGATTGAATGCAGATAAAGTCAGCTATGAACCTAATCAACATGGAAAAAAAATGCTTAAAATAAAAACTAGGACAATCCCCCGAAGGAGGGAAAGCTTACAATCTATCTGAAGGATTTCCTACCTTGAGAGCCTTATTCCCCCACTGTCTTGCCAAAATACTGAACTTGTTTGCAGTCAATCCAAAGCCTCCTTGATGATTTAGATATTTTAGGTAAAGCAGAAGGCTCAAAATATAGATGTGAAAATTTCAAGGATATATGAGACGGCTCACTGTGGAGCAGGTTGCTCTGGGAGAGCCAGGGGAGACGTGGTGGGGGAGGGGTGGTCAGGAGGTCTGGCTCTCCTTGTAGGATCCACTGTGATGCCCACTCCCTTGACGGTTCCAGGCCAGCATCATCCAGTGCAGCGTCCTGTCACCATGGAAACGTTCTGTACCTGTGCTGTCTATTCAGTGACCACTAGCCACATGTGACCGTTAAACACCTGAAATATGTATAGTGTGACTAAGGCAGTCAATTTTTACTCTTGTTTAATTTCAATTACTTAGGTTTAAATTTACATTGGTGCATGTGCCTAGAGGCTACCATATTGGATAGCTCAGCTCTGGGTCTTAACCTACTATAGACTTGGTCTTTCAAAAAGCACCTAAAAAATGAGATATTTATGTCCTACCCCTTTTTGTGCAGATGAAGAAACCAAGTATGTCAGTTAAATCTTGCTGCATAACAAACCACCCCAAGACAGTGGCTTGAAATACCCATCATGATACTGTGGGTCACACATTCGGGATGGGCATAGCTGGACAGTTTTTATTGTCTGCTTGGGCTAAATTTGTGGGCAGCTCCCACTCAGCTGGGAACTGACTGGTCTAGGAAGAGCTCTGCTGAGATGGCTTATCTGGGCTCCATGTGGTCTCTTATCCTCTCAAAGGCTAGCCTGACCTTTTGCATGTGATGGCAGGGCAGGGTTCCAAGAAAGGGGGCCATAGTGTGCAAGTGCTCTGAGGCTTAGTCTCAGACCTGGCACTGCCATCCTGCTGCATTCTATTGGCCAAAGCAAATCACAAGGCCAGCCCAAGTTAAGGGACCAGGAAATAGACTCCTTTTCTTGATGGAAGATGCAGGAGAGTCACATGCAAAGAGCGTGGATATGGGGAAGCACAAACAATTGTGGCCATTTTTATGATTAACCACACTGAGGCCCCAAGCGTACAATGCCTGGCCTGATGTCACAAAGGAAACTTTTAGTAGAGCTGGGTCTGGGACCTGGGACTCTTGACTCTCAGACCAGGGCTGGCCCTTGGTTCATTTCTTGGCTTCTCTGTATATCCCTTGCCTTTGTGCGCCTCAGTTTCTTTATCTACAGAAAGATGGAGACACACAACGATTTCTCTGACTTCTCCAGTTCTCAACTAGTGAAAGCGTTGGACTTGGTGGTTGCCCTTGGGTGAGGTGTGGGGGAGGGGCAGAAACATAGGAGTGGGCAGATCTGGAGGAGCCCAGGCAGAGTTCCTGAAAGATGCCTCTTTTGCAAAGGGCTGTTTGGAAGCCAGAAAGTAAGGCATACTCGACCAACATAAGGTATTTACCGTCGAGCTCAACCCTTTGGAAAGAAGTTCATAAAAGATTGAGTTTGGAAAGGATAGAGTTTTTCCTTCCAGCTTTTTCTAATTTACAATCCACATACTTCCTTTTCCTTTCATAAATATGATGTACGTGAGGGGAGTGATCTAAATATCTTCCTAGTTCCCGAAGCTTGACAGTATTTTCACATGGATCTCCCATTCGATAAATCAAGCCTTGCGGATCTGTGAACTACAATGCCAATAAAATTCCTCTGTGGAGAAGGGCTGCTGCTTCTGTGTTTCCAGTTTTGTGTCCGTGAATCTCTAAGATGGCATTCCTGCTGATGGAAATGCCTTGGAGCAGCTACCTCACAACTGTCAGTCCAGATTTGTGCGTTGAGCCAAATCACTAGCTCCCAAGTCTTTACTTGTGACAATAAACAGAAATTAGTAGAAAGAAAAGTTTTCTGGGGGAAGGGACCTTGAAGAAGATGGTGATGATCATGAAGAAGGTGAGGAAGATGAGGATGATAAAGATGATGAGCTGGAGAGAGCAGGGGGAGGGAGGAGGGGGGGAGGTGGGATGGGACGAGGGGGAGGGAAGGAAGGGGGGAGGGGAGGAGGAAGAGGAGGAAGGATGGGATGAAGAAGAGGAGAAGAAGAGAGGGGAGTGAAAGAGAGGAAGGAAGATGGGGAGGGAGGGAAGAGGAGGAATTGTGGAAAGCAACACGAGTGAAAAAAAGAGGACACGGAGGGGGGGTGGGGAAGGAGAAGGACAGAGTTAGAGGAGGGAGGGGAGGTGGGAGGAGGGAGGGCAGGGATGGGGATGAGAGGAGGGGGAGAAGGGAGGGAGAAGGGGGTGGGGAAAGAGGATCACAGGGGCTGAGCCAGTTCTGAAGCCTGTTTCTCAGGATGCAGACAACTGCCCTTCCCTCTCTCCGGGGTGTGGACTCTCAGGGGAATCCAGTGGGAGTCCCCAGGTTAGTGACAGTGTGATAACCCCGAGTGTGGAGCCCCGAGTCTGTTCTGTCCTCAGGGGCTGTGTGACATCCAAGTAGTTGCTTCGTCTCTTTGTGTATTTGTCTTTTCAGCAACATAAACGGGCTATATGAGGTGGCTTTTATTTTAAACTCTTATTGGCTAGGAAACTTCTCTTCATGTGAACTTTTATGAAGAAATTATATATACATCCCACAGATGAACAGGGCTGCTCTGTGCTCCGTGTAAGACGTTTGGGTTAGACCGTCTCTCTGGAAACAGCCCCTGAGATGAGGGTACATGAGCTGTTGGTCTCTTAAGGAAGTGCTCCCAGGAGGGAGTTAGGAAAGCAGGAAGGGGCTGGGAAGAAGTAGAGAAAAGGTGCAGTTTCCAGCAAATTCCCAGCCTTAGCCTGGTCCTGCGGGGGTGTTCTGGAGCATTAATGATGCCTCAGAGTTTATCTCCATTGAAGTAAGGGAACTAGGTTTTCATGCTCTTGGGTAGAGGTCAGCCAGGAGGATGCAACTCAGTAATTTTCTGGTGGTCCAGTGGTTAGGACTCAGCGCTTTCATTGCTGGGGCCTGGGTTTGATCCCTGGTCAGGGAATTGACCCCGCAAGCTGTGCGTTGTGGCCAAAAAAATAGGAGGATGTAACTCTCACAACTGCCAGCTCCAGTAGCCCAAGGGCAACCCTCTGAGAAGGATCACAGGGGCTGCTCCTTAGCAACAAAGCACTGCTCACCTGCAGGATGGGCACAAGGAACTCACCCAAGGAATCCTAAGGAATTGGGGCAGGGCGCCAACAATGTCTGTCATACTGTCTCTCCCCAGAAGCTAGGTAGGCTCTGTAGGCAGCCTTGGTGAACAGAAAGTGAGCCCATCCGAGACCAGTAAGTCTGTAGGCAACCCGCCAGCTGACCACATGATAGAGTCACATAATGGAGACCAGCCCAGATCAGCAGAACCATGGGAGTTGTTAGCTAAATAAATGACTGTTGTTTTAAGCCATTTAGTGTTGGCATGCTTTGTATGCAGCATTAGCTACCTGATACAGAGGGAAGGAAATTTTCAGAACCCTGAGTCTCATTTTCATCCCAACAAAGACTTATCTGTAGCTAGAATTTGAATATGGGTTCAGTATTGGAGTCAGAATTGGCCTCTATCCAAGTTTTGCTTTACTTTCCCCTGCAGTGGCATTGAACTTCATCAGACACCAGATAGTTCTGCCCGGAAGGAGGCAATAAGGATAATGCCTCTCCAGTTATTACTGAATTAATATTAGACAATTTACCCTTTCTTTCAAATTATCCCTGGCATTTCAAGATACTCCTGGGTTTTAATCTACTGCCTTATCATCCTCGAGGTCACTGCTACAATGGAATTTGTTCTTGAAAGATAACTTAGCTTTTTTAAAAAGAAGGAAGCAAATATTATAAAGAGGGAAAGAATAAAATAAGATTACATGGCTAAGCAAAATAATGAGGGGGGATCAAAGAAGAAAGGAGAAATTAATTGAACTGTGCTTTGAATGATTGTTTTGGTGACCAACCTCTTATACAGTTAAGATTACAGTGGGGAGGTTAGGCCAATATCTCCTTTATATATATATAATATATATAATATATATATATATATATATATATTGGTATCTCGGACATTCCCATGACTTTACTTAAAGTTATTTTTAAGCTTCAGAGGAGTCCAAATACAAAAGCTTAGTTCAACACGACCTTTCTGGAGATTTTGCAGATTGCATGTATCCTATTCTGGCTCCAGTGAGGTACCTATCACTCTGCTTGACATCAT
Source organism: Eschrichtius robustus (assembly GCF_028021215.1). Classification (NCBI taxonomy): domain Eukaryota; kingdom Metazoa; phylum Chordata; class Mammalia; order Artiodactyla; family Eschrichtiidae; genus Eschrichtius; species Eschrichtius robustus. Next base: position 40,790,322 of record NC_090839.1, read on the forward strand.
TCCTCCCCAGAATAACATTTGCATAAAAAATTAATATGAAAAGTGTGGCGAGCCACGAGGCAGATGGAAGCCTTTGACTAATTAGTTGAGCACGGTGACAACTTTGGAGACATGCTTCAGAACAGATTTCGCCCTGACAGTGCTCTGCAAATAACACAGTGTCACTTTCCTGAGAGTTGGGAGGGGAGGGGTACCAGGCCCAGAGAGTCAGTATCTCAGCTTTGGAGAGGGAGTCACTGAGAGGCTGTGCAAGGTCCCAGGGGCCTCACAGGTGACAGTCCTGTTTGCTGAGCTCCCAGAATGCCTTTTGAGGCTTGTCCTCCCTTTTCTGCTCCTTGACTTTGAGGACTGGAGACCTTCCTCCTGATTAGCCCCAGATCTTGCCCTTGACTCCTCGCATATACCCTGCACATCTGGTACTTATGCATCTGGGCCACTGGTATCTTGGTACACAAAACAGTCACCTGAAGGTCTTGTTAAACCCAGAAACCTGGGTCACACTCTGAGATTTGGATCCAGAACATCTGGGATGGGGCCCAAGGTCTTGCTGTTCTAACCAGCTCCCAGGTGATGTTGATGTCACTGGTGTAGGAACCACACCTGGGGTAGCTCTGCTTTAAGGAAATGATGCATTGATCTCAGCACAGGGTTTCAAACTGGCCTTCTGCAGACCAATTCCAGCCCACAGATCCATTTTTTCCCTTGTAATATTTTAAGGAGAAATTACCCACAGATATCTAGATGTTTCACCTTCTTTTGCAAAATAGAACATCTCTTATTGCAATGGCAACGATTGCTTTGATGTTAGTACCAACATCTTCATTTAGAATGGACACACATGCCTCAATTTGCCACAGTCCCCATCATCCCCTCTTGTACTACACTGGGCCACTTCCATCATTTCCTTTATGTGTCTGGTCTCTGCTGACCCCTAAGTTTGTGTCCCTTAATTTAAATTTGCATAATACAAATGAATTAATGTTAACCTTCACAGGTCACACAGTTGCATTTTTACAAGAGCTTTCTGGCGATAATGCCTTAATTCAGAGGTGTGATACTGATGGTGGAAATCTCAAGCTGCAGCGGTCAGCTTCTGTAGAGGACTGTGGGGCTTCTTCAAGGACCTCACAGGACAGATACCTGCCATGTCTCCATGAGGAGGTTAACCTGGTTTCCCAAAAGGTGACACGTAATAATGTGGAGATAGATGAGAAAACTACATACGCCCTCTTGGGAATGAAGAGCCTTTATAAAACCAGGGCTTTTCACTACCATGAAGCTGGTGTAATGGAGACCTAAGTCAAGTTCAGAGATGCAAAACATTTATGAGGGCACTGCTTATGAAAAACTCCATTTTCTCTTTCCATTTCTCCTTTTTCGATTCCCTGAAAGACGCCACGTATAGTTGACAGCAGTTCCTGGAGCATTGCCTGGGTTCGAATTCTGGCCTGGCAACTTACTTTCTACATCACCTTGGTTACATTACTGAGTGTTGGAGTGCTTTGGCTTCCCCGTGCATAAATCACACCAACCTCACAGGTTTATGTGTGATGGTTAAACAAGATACGGCGTGTAAAGGTCTTAGCCCGATGCCAAGTGAAGGCTTGATAAATGCCATTACCATCTGCCTCCTGTTGTAGAAAACACATTAGCAGAGGAATCAAGCCAATCTAAGCTCAAATTCCTATTCCACTGGGTACTGGTCATGTGACCTTGAGAAATGCTACCCTTTCTTTTATTCATTCCTTCAACAGATATTTATTGAGCCTTTATTTCCTCATTGATAAAATGGAAATAGTAGTATATACTTCATAGAGTCATTGTAAAGATTAAATGAGATAATCCATGTAAAATGTTTCTCATAGTACCTGACATGTGTGAAGTATTTAATAATATTAGGTTGGTCCACATGAAATTGCTATTTTTTCAAGTCAAATATGGCAGAAAACTGACAGTTTTCTACAGTTCAAATTGTACAAGTAGTACTATTATTGCTTTTAATATGGTTATTGTTGCTGTTTTATCCCTACCAACACTAAAGGGGGTATATCAGTTAGCTATTGCTGTGGGAAAAAACCACCTCAAAATTTGGAGGGATAAAACAATGAACCTATCATTTTTCATGAGTTTATTGAGCAGCTGGGTCGTTCTGCTTTTCTAGACCAGACCTGATTGATCTTGACTGGATTTGCTCATGAGTGTGTAATCATTTGATAAAAGAGATAGGGGCAGGCTGGTCTTGGACGGCCTCACTCACTTGTCTGGGGCAAGGGGGCCATGTATCTCGTCTTCCAGCAGGCTAGCCTGGTCTTATTCATGAGGTGATGGCAAAGTTCCAATAAGAGTGCAAGATCTCTTGGGCCCAGGCTTGGTACTGTCATAGCATCGCTTCTGCTGCATCCTTTTGGCCAAAACAAGTCACATGGCCAAGCCCAGAATCAAGAGTTGAGGAAATAGACTCCACCCTCTGATGGGAGGGGCTGAAAAGTCACATTGCCAAGGTCGAGGATACAGGGAAGGGAGGCGAATTCAGGCCTTTTATTTTTTCCTTCAATCAATCTTGATGAGGTATAAATAATATTTGTGTTCCTTTATCTCATCATTTATATTATTTCTTTAACTTAAAGAATGATTTTTGAAACCAGTGAAAACTTCTCCAGCCTCTGATGATTAGGTATCATTATCTTCCCCTCTTTTGGCTCTCCTGGAGTTTTAGGAAGCTTCTGGCTGGGACATGCGTGGGTGGTCTCCTTTAGCACCTTGAAGACTCCACCTTTCTACTTTAAACTACAAGAAGCAGAATCACCTCTGCAGGAAAACAAAGTAACTACATAACAACTTAGTTGGTTTAACTCAGACCTCTTGCTAATGAAATACGATTGCTCTGGATATTATTTTTATCCATCACAAGCAAGGACTTTAAAGAAGACAAAGCTAACTGCACTGTAGTCATAAGGAGGGGGAAAAATCTGGCCTCTCCAATTTTTAAGACCTTAGCTACAAAGGACTTTATGAAGAGTCTGTAACGGCTTTATGGATGAAATAATAAAAGCTAAAATTTCCGTGTCATTATATACATGCATAAAACTGTTTTCTCCTCTCAACATTCTGATGAAAGTACTAGTACTATGCCCATGTTACAGGCTTAAGAAAATGGAGGCACAGAGAAGTTAGAAGCTTGCCCAAAGTCACACAGCTACAAAGTTGGAGAGTCAAGATTTGAACTAAGGGATACTAGGTTGGGAGCTATACACCTAACCATTATCAAATTTGCAGTAACGTAAATGACTGTCCTCTCTTTATTCAAATGATATTAAGTCCTTTCCAATTCTACTGAAGACCCAGTAGATCCAGGACCAGCGAATTGACAGTGGAAGATTGCCGCTCTGTATAAAAACAAAAACATATTCTAACTTTTAGGAGTTGCCCAACAATAAAATATGGTTCCCAGATACAATTGAACATCATTGACACAAGAACTCAGGTCTCAGAAACTGGGTTCAAATCCTGGCTCTTCAATTTCTTACTGTGTGAAAGTGTCTAAGGCACCTAAAGTTATCTTTAGCCTCAGTTTCATCATCTTAAAAAACAAAGAAAGCAAAATAACAAAAAAAAGGAAACAACAATAAATAACTCCATAAATTATTGTGAGGATAAGGTAACATATGTAAAGCCCATGATTCATTATAGATCACCAACAAGGATTCATTTCCTTTTTTCCACCATCATAGGACTTGCCCAATAGAGTTTACAAGAGATCTTACAAGAATAGGAGGGGTGGGACTAGGGATCCTTGTATCAGGAAAGGAATTTGCTTAGCTACTTGGTACTGAAAGCATCACCTGGACCCTGTTAGACATGCAGATTCATGGGCTCTACCCTTGACCTACTGAATCCAGTCATCTTGGGGTGGAGCCCAGCAGTCTGCTCTCCTGGTGATTCTCATGTTCCATAAACTTTGTGATGCACTGGCTTAGGTGACCTTCCAGAGCTGGAAGGGTCCAGCTGGGGACCCTTCCAGCTCTAATTCTCTAGTTCCGGTTTATCCCTTCCTCACCACCACCCATCTAGTAATTGCTACCATTTGTTGAATACTTCCTGTGCTCAAACATGTGAGTAAATATTTTCCATGCATTCATTTAATCCTTGCACCAGTGGGATTGGTACTATCATCGTCTACACTGTACAGATGAGGAAACTGAGAAGTAAAGGAACTGGTGAACTAGGATCCCATTCTCAGTCTGTTTGGAGCTCTAGCTCCTAAGCACTGCTAAATTAATCACCATTCAGGGTCTCTCATAATTCTAAGAAGGACCCTGCGGGGAGCTATTTATATATGTCTTCACATCTATTCATCTGATAATGCACTGGGAAAAAGGACTTAATCTAAGGATCACAGACAAGTCATAGAGAGGGCCCATATCGAAGGTCGCTGGCTGATAACCTGAGTCTTCTCAAGACTAGAAAAAGGCTGTGAGGTCGCAGGGCAGTGGAGAAGGGGGCCGGGCAGTTCCTCTCAGAGGAAGGCTCTGGAGGAGCAACCTGGTGGGTGGAAAAGCTGCCTTAAGTGCCCGGCAATTGAGAAACGCAGCTGTAGGTAATTATTGGTTCCCAGCTATAAATAAAATAATCCTAAGGAGAACAAGGGAGAAAGCAGTTGGGGAGCTTCAGGCGCACTTCCTCCATCAGCTGCTCTTGATGATAAAGCAATGAGTTAGATTTAACCACTTCCCGCCACCTACAGCCTTTTTGCTGGTGATGTCTCTGCAGGGAACTGGTCTTAAAACAGAATTTATGGTCCAGCTGAGCCTGCAGAAGAGGTTTCCGTGCCTATCTTCCTGCCCCGTGGTCCTGAGGCAGGAGAAACCAGCAGCACAGATCCAGATAGTTTATCGGATGGATGGGAATTTGTGTCCCATCACCCTGGGGCCCTTGCCTCCCCTTTGTGTCTGCTTCAGCCACACTGATGGAGTGTCTGGCACCAGCCTCGTGCACAGGCACTGCTCGGTGCAAGTGGGGCCTCTCAGTAGAGACAGTGGTCAGGACTTCAGACGATCTGAGGAAGATGTCTGAAGATGCGCCCAATTACAACCACCCCCAGCACTAGAATTCCTCAAGAACACCATCCCTCCTTGGGCAAAGTATTCTTAGTCTGAGACTGAATGAGGCCAAGTAGCAGCCAGGTGGGGGAAGGGAGGAGGGCCAAAGGGAGATAGTTTAGCCTGGTGAGCAAAGCACACACATTCTGGAAATGCAGGCAAAGTCCTTAAGATATACACAGAGCAGAAAGCAGCTGAAAGAACAAGGCCTAGTCTCTGACCAAGAGTCAACTTTCAGATCAAGAGCAACTTCTCCTGGTGGCCCCTTGGGGACCGAACCCTGGACCTCCGGCTCACAGTCATGAAGGTGAGGATGGTCCTTCCTGGCTGACATCTGCTAGGCAATCTCCCACAGCAGAATGCTGCTTCGCAGCAAGCTTCACCCTGCAACGCTCTGACAAACTGTTGGCCATCCTGGCATCTACCCAGAACACAGTCTGGTTTGCAGCCCCTTTTGAATGTTGCTCATGAGGGGCTTGCCTTAGGTAGAGTCCACCTGTGAGCATCCCAGAGCCTTGCCTTGATGCCCGAGGGTCCGGGGGTCTTCAGGTTCTTGGGTCTGAAGGTGGATCAATGTTCTGTTCCACAGGGAGGAGATGGAGGAGGACAGGGCTGGAAGACCCTGCACTGGGGCCTGAGGCCCCTCCGGGAAATTTCTTCTGATTCATTCAGCCAAGCAAGCCACAAACCCCTGAGAAGGTACTCATCTCTGCGGGCCTCTCATTGTGATGCATTGGAGTTAAATTTCAAATTGTTACATACCTGTTCCCAAAACATTGTTGTAAATCAGTATTTTAGTAATTTCAGTGAAATCTCATAGAATTATACACTCAGGGGATCCTTGTCACGTCCACGGACCTTCAGCTGACTTAGATTCTCTGGACTCAACTTCATTGCGGGCGACTTTGCAGCTCTGATCTGCAACGTGCTGGAATGGGAGCTCCAGTCTGTGGGAATCCACAATGCATTTACACGTGTACGTATAGAGGGAGGTGACTTTCTAATTCAAATCACTCTCAGGAGGACTTGGGGTTCCTGGTTAGGATATATCATCTTCCGTGAAATGGAACACCGCTGTAGGATAATTAACACAAACGGAAATGTCAAATCCTTACACAGAGGTGCACAGAGACGGCTCTGGTACTGACAGCGCCTTGCTCATCTGCACCATTCTATCCAAGATACAAATCTTCACCACCTTAGATATGGCCCGCGTGTATTTCATTCTGTTAAAACTCTTGAAGATTATCTTCTCAGACCCACACACTGAGTGAGAACTGGGGACCCTCATTTGGGAGGGGATAGCAATTTATGAAAATGAAAATAGATAAGCTTTAAACTAAATAAAAGAGACATGAACTGTTTACTGAAATGAAATGAGAGAGTTCAAATGGGGGAGTTATCTAGTGCACAATCTCTTCAGGTCTAGATTTTCAGGGAGAGGCCACTTCTCTTGTTTATGAGCAAGTTTCCTCTTGCACAAGGTTAAATTGGAGATGCTAATATGTGTGGGTGATGTTTCACCCACAATAAACCCCAAGGTTGTATCTGAATCATGAATGTTTGGTGGCCTGTGGAAGGGGGACTGTCTGTCCCAAATCCTGGATTTCTTTCTCTCAATGCCTGTTCTTCCCATTACCAAGGAATCAGATTCACCCCAGTGTTCACATTCCTTAAGTCACTCATTTACGCAGGTGCTGTTCTAGAGAGAGGGCAGATCCTGCTCTTGCTGGGTTTACATTCTAATGAAGGAGATAACTTAAGTATATTCAATAAATACACACCTAAAGCCATGAGAATAAAAAAGGGTGCTAAGATAGAGTGCCCTGCCCTACGGTAGGTGGCCTGCCTATTAGCCATGACAGTCAAGGAGGGTTTGGTTCAGACAAAGCAAGAGCAAAGACCCTGGACCAGAAATGAGCTTGCACGTACATTTTTCTTTTTAACCAACTTTTTATAGCTCTTAGCATGTACCAGGAACTGTTCTAAGCACTTTGCAAACAATACACCATTTAATCCTCATGCAAACACTGTGAGGTAAATAGTAGCACTATTCGTAAAATACTACATCTTATAAATGAGAAAGTTGAGGCACAGAAAGTTTAAGTAGTTTGCCCAAGGGCACACAGCTGGTGTGGAGTGAAGATTCAAACCCAGATCTGTCCCCGCCGACTGTGCTCATAACCGCTTTGCTAGTGGTTCCCAAACTACTGCACGCTGGAACACCTTGGCGATCTTTAAAAACTCCTGATGCCTGGTTCCCTCTCCCAGCCATTTGGATGTGACTGGAATGGGCTGAGAGTTGGGCACCGGAATTTTTCAAAAGCTCCCAGATGATTGGGATGTGCAACAGATTTGGAGCCCAAGGGCACAGTACCATCCATTTAGCATTTGAGCATTCGAGCGCCTGAAAGGACACCCACGTGTCTAGGCTTGATGAACAAGTGAAGGAGTGGCATTTCCTCCCCTTCCAACTGTGTTGGCTGACTTTTGCCTGTTTATGCCTTTGCCAAAATCAGAAGCATCCACATAAAGAAGACACGGTCTACTTTGAATCAAGAGGATGCTGGTTCTCTCAGTGATATCATCCACGTCAGCAGTGCATGCTTGGCTCTACCTCTAAGGGGGACACACAGCCCCCTTGTTGCCTGACCTGGGGAGAGCACCCCACAAAGGCCATCAGAGGCCAGCTCTGCTGGGCAGCGGCAGGGGTGGGTGGAGCTAGTCCCTGAACCTAGGGACATCAGCTTAGCATTTTTGAGTGAGCCCTTTTTATATTTTCTGCAGAAGTCAGTGCTCCAAGCGGACCTTGGTTCTTCTCACTTTACCAATGGGCTGTTTTGTGCTCATGCTACAGATTGCTCTTTCATTCACCAGAAAGTTGGGTGAAAACAGCTAGTAGTTGACTTCAGGAAGTGGGGGAAAGTCTATGCTGCGTCTGCATTGGGATCACAGTTAGTATGGAAACTTAGGGAGACACAAGGGAATTTATTGTGCCTATAGGCACTGTGGAACTGGGTAGGGACAAAAATTATGTCATTGATTCCAATATTTGGCCCAGACACATCCCTAATATCTGTCTAAGGAGGGAACTAGGGCTATTTTTCTGGTGCCAAGGTTCTGCTTGGTAGAATTCAGAGCAGGTTGAGTGGGTTCTATGGGCCATTGGGTCAAGTTTTGAGCGATGTGTGGGCAAGTTGGTTTGAGCATCTGTAACAGGGCTTCCTGGGTGTCTTATACCTGAATGATGGAAATGATTGCTCTGGTGTCTGAGGAAATGCCGATTAAATAAGAGCACAGGGAAGTCAAGAGAGCTTCCTGACACCACCTTCAGTGAGTTGTTGAACTGGAATTGGAAATGAGCGTGTCTTTTCCGGGTGTGGCTCATTCAACTCCACACCCCTATTCATGTGGAAAGAAGCCTTCTGAGGACTCCTAAATGGGCAGTGAAGCAATGAAAAGAGGTGGTTAAGGCACAGATGCCAAGAGCAGGCTCCATATTACTTACAATCCTACAGCATAACATTTTATGTGATTATAATATTTTACGAGGGTAGCGAAGGCTGTGCTGTAAAATGCCCCATCAATGTCCCAGCTGGTAAACCGGGGATTATGAAACCAAGCTGCAGGTTAGGAAGCTGGTGTCATCCACATGCTCCATTAATGTTGTGTACAATTAGCATTCACAAGGGATGGCTCAGAGTTGAATCCCAGTGTGAAGATTTATGGGGCTTTCTTTGGAGCAAAAAAGGCAGATACATGTCAAAGACACTTGATTAGATTCTATCCCTCCAATAATCCTAAAATTATGACATACTTAAGGACCAAGATGAATCTTATGTGCTCATAACTTCAAACACTTTGGAGATTCCATGAAAAATAATGTGTTAAGGTGAAGTTTTAAGATGTTGGTAATATGTGATAAGTATTCACTAGATTAATTAAGTGACAGGAATCTCTGGGTTCACCCTGTGGTCTGTGGACAAGGGATTGTGGTGAAGGGGTCATGGAGAGATTCATAGTTTTGGCAGGGTTGGCATTTATTACAGGGAATCCTAATCTATGTACGTGTGTATGTGTGTGTGTGTGTATGTGCGTGCACGTGTAAAGATTTGTGTATAGAATATATATTTATGCATATACATTTTTTAATTGACTACAGATGCTAGTCAGTTGAATAAAAAGCTTACTGATTTCACATTAGCTCTTTGCCATTTTCTTAATCAGCAAGCACTAGAAATTTGATAACTATCCTGCTCCTTTTCCTTGAAATAAAAGGAATTAATTCCTTGGGTTAATGATGTGGCAGTAAGTAACAAAACCACGCAGAGACAATGTGGGAGAATGCACACCTGCCCTCGCTTCCTTCTGGTTGGGAGAGTTCTTGGTAGAAGAGTTCTAGATCTGCCTCCAGATCCTGGATCTAATCAGGCCATGGGGCAGAGCGATGGTCCTGCTGAAATGATCAGCACTGGAGAGAGAGGAAAGCAATTGTCTCAAGACTTTGGCAGAAGAAATCCAGGGAGGGAAAAGTTTGGGAATGAAGGATCTGGAAGTGCAATGGGTCTGGTTTGATGGAAAGTCAGGAGAGTTTTAAGAGAGGGAGGAGAGAGAAGACATTGGGGAAGCTACTATAGATGTGAAATATTGAAAAGGACAAATACCAGGAAACAAGACCATAAGTTGTCTTTAAAGTTAAAATGGACAAATGGAATCCTTTTTCAAGAGATTTCAGGAAAGATTCAACTTGCATTGTAGATATACTTTGGCTGATGGATTATTATTTCCTTGAATATGACACCATACATGAAAGAACTGTAGGGGAAAAGCTGTGGAAGACCTTATCTTATATAAGTTACAATGGCTCTGTAGTCTCTAAGCCTTTTCTTCTTCTTGCCCAACTGATACTCCATGAGACTGGAAAGGGCAACTTTGCAGGTGGAGAAGCTTTCTGAGCCTGAGGAAGCCAGAATCACTGCTATGGCAGGTAGGCCTGGAGTTGTCATTTTTAATGAAAGACTATTAAAGACCTTGGTGTTAATGAGCACAGCTTGCTGGCAATAGCCATGTCATGGTTACAGGTAGTAGATCAGCAAAAGAGGTCACGAGAGGGAAGAAATCAGGGTGCTACATTTGCTGTCATTTTGAGAGAAGGGGAAGTGCTGACTAGAATTTGGGAGGGAACAGCTTGCTTTTGCAGATAGCCAGTGCCATTATCAAGGGGAGCCAAGGGGCAAGAATGGCACAAGGCAGTCCAACATTAGTTTGGAGCTATAGAAGCCCAGGACTCGCCTGCCAACCATAATCTCCGTGCCATGTACATCTTCTTGCCAAAGGTCAGTGCGGCCATGCCATGCCAAGTGCACACTGGTGGCCATGCTCAAGGGGAAGGTAAAGGTTCATGGGGAAACCTTCACTATAGAGAAGGCTGAGTTTATATAAAACCAGAGGAAATCATGCAAAGTGAAAACTCCAAGGGTCCAGGAGCCTTGGTTAGATTTTTCTCCATTATTTGCTCTCAAAGCCTTCTGTAATTTTTGTTCCTAGCACTTCTTAAAATTACAACTAATTACTGAATAATTATTTGTTAATGTCTCTCTCTTTGGACTCTAAGTTCCACCCTAGTGCCCAGCATGGTGTCTAGCTTCTGGTAGGCGTTCAGTGATTATTGATTCATTGTATGAGTAAAATAAGTGTGATCAGAGGTGGAGCAGGAATGAACAGGCATGTCTAGGGGAGGGATGGTGAAGGAATGTGACACAGAGGAGAGGTAAGAAACTCTGCAGAAACTTCTAGAGAAAGCAGTAAGTTGCTCCCATTGAGGGTGAGACTGGGTCTTCTAGAACAGTAGTCCCCAACCTTTATGGAACCAGGGACCGATTTCATGGAAGACAGTTTTTCCACAGACCAGGGTGGGGGATGTTTTCAGGATGATTCAAGTGCATTACATTTATTGTGCACTTTATTTCCATTATTATTACATTGTAATATATAATGAAATAATTATACAACTCATCATAATGCAGAATCGGTGGGAGCCCTGAGCTTGTTTTCACTTGCCACTCACTGATAGGGTTTTGATATGAGTCTGCAAGCAATTGATTTATTATAGTCTCTGTACAAACCTCTCTGCTACTGATCATCTGTATTTGCAGCCACTCCCCAGCGCTAGCGTCACCGCCTCAGCTCCACCTCAGATCATCAGGTATTAGATTCTCATAAGGAGCGTGCAACCTAGATCCCTTGCATACCCAGTTCACAGTAGGATTTGCGCTCCTATGAGACTCTGATGCCACCGCTGATCTGACAGGAGGTGGAGCTCAGGCAGGAATGCGAGTGATGGGGAGTGGCTGTAAATACAGATGAAGCTTCGCTCACTCGCCCGCCACTCACCTCCTGCTGTGCAGCCCAGTTCCTAACAGGCCACAGACCGCTACCGTTGCGGGTAGTGGGACCAGTGTTCTAGAACATCGCTAGATAAAGTGTGGTCCATAGACCAGAGCATCCACATCACCATCACCTGGGAGCTTCATGGGAATGGAGGGTCTTGGCCCTACTCACTGAAAGAGAATCTTCATTTAAGCAGATGTCCAGGTGATTTGTGTGCACATTAAAGTCTGAGAAGCACTGCTCTATGGCCTGAGCAAATGTCCTCTTACTAACGTGGCTAAGGAGAGTGGAGGAAAGGCAGGAATCTGCCCCATTGAAATTATTGCATAATCGGTGTGATGTTCGGTCTTTAGATAGGGAAGTCTCCTGAATGTAGACTTATGGCCAGTCCCAAAGTTGGACTGTGAGAGGTGAATGAAATCATGCCAAGCAAATCATGCCAAGTTGACTCACATGGGGAAAAATCACACTATCCAAACAGGGAAATGGAAAGGCTAAAGTGTAGGAACTGTTTGTCTACAGTATACTTATAACATTGGCTGAATTTCAGGGAAAGGAGAGAGAAAATGAGGATGAATGAGCAAGTCCTGGGAGGTAAAGAGTTGGTTGGGGGTTCTTGAGGGATCCTTCAGGAAATGACATGGAGGTAGGGGAGATGAGAGGGAGATGGAACAGGAGGACATATTTAGCCAGAAGAGCTGTTTTATATATTTGGGTTTTACCAAGTACTGGAGTGGTATAAAGAGAACATGGATTGGCTTGCATGCCATGTCAGAAATGTGACTGAAAGAGGGAACAGTTTTAATCTAAACAATTATAAAAGTTCATGAAGTGTTTTCAGACCCTCCTTTTAGGAAATGAGAGAAAATACAGAGACTGAGGACATTTATTTTTGCAGGTACCTATTATTTAATACAAATACAAAGCACCCAAGGCATCATCACAACTTGATCCCAGATCTCTTTTCAACTGAGCCTGGAGTTCATCTTAACATACAACTCTAGCAGGCACTAGCAAATGATTAGAAATGGATCTGGAGGTGAAATTCATTTACAATTTTGGGTTCCAGGAAATAGAAAAACATGTGAATAATTTCTCTAGTTATCTATATTTTAGTAATGTAGTGATGATTTTGTATGGGGACAAGAAGTGAGCATGTGTCAATTTTCCTAACTACTCAGTGCCATTGAACACCCTTCCTATTCCTGGGGTATTTTCAATTTTATGATAACACCTTCCCAAGAAGGTGGCCCACAACTCATTTTTCCCCATCTTCCCTTGCAAATAGACTCCACCAATCATGTGTACCTGTGCAAGATTTCTGATTGGAAGAGAGCAGCAAGATGAAGCTGGTACATCACAGATTCCATTTTTGGTGAAGGGGGTTGTGAAGGCATCCAGGTTCCTAGAATATTAATGGTAGAGATTCTGGCATCTGGCTACCAACTTCAGTGGTGCAAGCTGAGGTATCTTTACCTAGCTACAGCAGGAATGGGGTCCTGGCTGGAGCAGAGGTACCCTGTGCTTTGGGCATTGTTGTTGACTTTGTAGCCTCTAGACCTTATGCTCTGGCCCTTCTGGAGATTCTTCAATACTCTTTCATATGTTTCTTTTCTGCTTAAACTAGCTAGAGTGGATGTTGTTTGCAATTAAGTTTCCTGAACCTGTGGTTTTAAAGAAAGCTCCAATTCTTCATCTTTCTTTATGAGAATTGATAAATTACTCCATACTTTTGTGATTTACAACAATAATAAAACTATTATTTCTCATGTTTCTGTGAGTCAGGAATATTTAGGAGTAGCTTAGCTTAGGATCTCATTTGCACTTAAGATGTGTGCTGGGGCTGGAGGATCCACTTCCAACATGGTGGCAAGTTGGTGCTGGTTGTTGGTATTTGGCCTCAGTTCCTCTCCATGTAGACTCCTCTACAGGTCTTCTCGACTGTCCTTGTGACAAGTGGCTGGTTTCTCCAGAGGAAGAAACTCACGAATGAGAGAGAGAGAGAGAGAGAGAGAGAGAGAGCCAGGCAGAAGCTATCCTTTTTATGACCTAGCCTGGGCACCGTCACTTCTACAACATTCTATTCATTAGAAGTGAGTCACTAAGACCAACCCACATTCAAGAGGAGGGGAAACAGTCCCTGCCTTTTATTTATTTTTAATAAATTTTTTTATTTATGTATTTATATTTGGCTGCGTTGGGTCTTTGTTGCTCCATTCAGGCTTTCTCTAGTTGCAGCGAGTGGGGGCCACTCTTCATTTCTGTGCACGGGCTTCTCATTGTGGTGGCTTCTCTTGTTGTGGAGTGCAGCTCTAGACACGTGGGCTTCAGTAGTTGTGGCACGTGGGCTCAGTAGTTGTGGCACATAGGCTTAGTTGCTCCACAGCATGTGGGCTCTTCCCGGACCAGGGCTCAAACCCGTGTTCCCTGCAATAGCAGGCAATTCTTAACCACTGTGCCACCAGGGGAGTCCCAGTCCCCGCCTTTTAAATGGGGTAGTGTCAAAGACTTTGTGGGCACATTTTAAAACCACCAACCAGGCTCTTTGCCATGTAACTCTGCAGTGCCTTCTCACAGTAGATGACCTGAGCCATTTGACTTAATTTGGCCAACAGGATCTTTGGAGACAGGATGCAAGTAGACATTTGAAAAGTGCTTGCATGCCTTCTTTCACTTGCTCTCTCGCATCTCTACTGTCATCATGAGAATGTTCCCAGGGTAGCCTATTGCATGATGAGAACTACGTGGTACAGAGTCAAGTGTGTTAGTGATCCATGACTGCATAGCAAATTATCCCAAAAGTTAGCATCATAAAACAATAAGCATTTATTATCTTTCAGAGTTTCGTGGTTTAGGAATTCAGGAGTGGCTTAGCTGGTTGGTTCTGCTCAGGGTTCCAGCTCAGGGGTTATGTTCATCTGAAGGCTTGGCTGGGGCTAGAGAGTCCACTTCCAAGATGGTGCTTGCATGTGTCTGGCAAGTTGGTGCTGAATGTTGAGGCTTTGTTTCCTCACCATGTGAATCTCTCCATTGGGCTGATTATGAATCTTCATCACAAGGTATCTGGCTTCCACTTAGCTGAGTGATCCAAATGAGCAAGGCAGAAGCTACAGTGTCTTTTGGGACCAAACTTTGGAAGAACTGTGTTGGCTTTGGAATATCCTATTAGTTACACAGGACAGCTCTACGTCATGTGGAAGGGGACTGCACAAGGGCATGGACATCAGTAGGCGAGCATCACTGGGGACCATCTTGGAGAATCACAACCACATCACGTTGCCCCAGTCATTCCAGTTGAGGTCAACTTATATCAGACAGTAGCTAGCCTGACCCCAGGCACAGGAGCCAGCCCTGGACAATCAGCAGAGCTGATCCAGATGTGTGAGCAATAAACAAGGTTTTGTGCTTGTTTGTTTGGCAGCATTACTGTGGCACAGTCACAATTATATGCTGATACAGGCGCATTAGTGACCCTGGGAGAAATTTAGATGATTATGAATTAGAATTGCAACAGGAATCCCTAGCCTCAGTTTTCCAGTTGGCTAATGCTAAGATTCATGTATAAACAGAATCACTGCCTTTGAGGACTTTATTCTAATAATTTATACACATTTAAACATTTGAGCCATTGATTGTTTGTTTCTCCTGCAAAATAAAGCTCAGGAATAAATGCATGAAGTTGCTTTTTTTTTTTTCCTTGTCCCAATAGTATATTATTTATCTAAAGAATTATAGAAAATTATTATTTCATTAATTTATAGTAATACAGCTTTAGAGTATAACTTAAGACTTGAATATATAGTATATTTGTTGTATAACTTTGCTACAAAAAGGCAAGTATATTAAAATATACATATATGGCTGCATGTATTCTTTTGCTATTTTCAAGGGTACGAATTTGTTTTATTTATTTTTTATTTATGTATTTTTTAAAATTTAATTTTATTTATTTTTTTACAAAGCAGGTTCTTATTAGTCATCCATTTTATACACATCAGTGTATACATGTCAATCCCAATCGTCCAATTCATCACACCACCATCCCCACGCCCCTGCCGCTTTCCCCCCTTGGTGTCCATATGTTTTTTTCTCTACTTCTGTGTCTCAATTTCTGCCCTGCAGGCTGGTTCATCTGTACCATTTTCTAGGTTCCACATATATGCGTTAATATACAATATTTGTTTTTCTCTTTCTGACTTACTTCACTTTGTATGACAGTCTCTAGATGCATCCACGTCTCTACAAATGACCCAATTTCGTTCCTTTATATGGCTGAGTAATATTCCATTGTATATATGTACCACAACTTCTTTATCCATTCATCTGTCGATGGGCATTTAGGTTGCTTCCATGACCTGGCTATCATAAATAGTGCTGCAATGAACACTGGGGTGCATGTGTCTTCTTGAACTATGGTTTTCTCTGGGTATATGCCCAGTAGTGGGATTGCTGGGTCATATGGTAATTCTATTTTTAGTTTCTTAAGGAACCTCCATACTGTTCTCCATAGTGGCTGTATCAATTTACATTCCCACCAACAGTGCAAGAGGGTTCCCTTTTCTCCACACCCTCTCCAGCATTTGTTTTTGTAGATTTTCTGATGATGCCCATTCTAACTGGTGTGAGGTGATACCTCATTGTAGTTTTGATTTGCATTTCTCTAATTTTGTTCTGAATTGTTCTCAAGCTCTTTTGATGTGTAGAAAGTAGAATTACTTTCCATAAACTTTAAAATTTTTTTTAAAAAATCAGTTTTACTAAGTCTAGTTTACATATAATAAGTTCATCAATATTAACTGTGCAGTTTGGTTAGTTTAATGAATGTGTATAGTCTTGTAATCACCATCACAGTTGAAATATAGCACATTTCCATCATCCCCCAACATTTGCTCATATCATATGCATTTTTAAGTAAACTTTTTTTAAGTAAAATATACATGCAGAAAAAAGCACCAGCCATACTTGTGTAGCTTGATGAATTTTCACAAAGTCTATGTGTCATTCAAATCAAGAAATAGAATGTAACAAACATGCCAGGGGTGCCCACATGTCCCCTTTCCTCAGTGGCAACCACTAATCTGGCTTTCATCACCATAAATTAGTTGTCTGTTTTTGAACTTTAATATAATTGGACTATTATAATAAATATTCCATTCCATCTGGTTTCTTTTGTTAAACATTATCCTTGTGAGATTTTCTCATATTGTTGCATGTAATTGTAATTTGTTTATTCTCATTGCTATCATTGTATGGATATGTCTCGATTTATTTATCCATTTTATTCCTGATGAACATTTGGGTTGTTTCCAGTTTTTGGCTGTTATGAATAGACCTGCTGTGAACATTCTGATACCTGTTTGCTTGCACTTTTTGATGGCTTTGCTTTTTTTAGGGGATAGAAGGAATATAATGGAATCAAACACTGCTTGTTCATTTTGATCCAATTTACTACTGGGGACTCTGGCCAAAAAACAATAGACTTTTCAGAGGAAATTTTACCTAATAGAAGATTAGGCCTCAGGTTTGTATTTGCTATATTTTATGAGAAATAAAAGAGTGGATTTTGAAACTTGAGAGGCAGGTTACTGAGATGGTAAAATGTTCTTCACATTCTGGGCTCTGTACCAGCCTTTGATCCCTCTCTCCCTCCCCTTTTCCCCCTTTCCTTCCTTCCTTCCAATCATTTTTAAATGGATGTGAATTTCAAAGACTGAGTTGAATTGTCCTCAGATGGGGATTTTTTTTTTCCATGAAAGTGAAGATGAAGTCAAGTGGTTTTCAATTTGTTCTAAATGACTTCTTTTCCTGGGAAATAGTTTAGGCTTTCATAAACATTGAGACATTTTTGTTGTCTCAAATTTTGTTCTCCTTATTACATCCTTCCAGACAGGTCTCTGTAAGCCATAATGAAGGCCACAACAACCATCATAACACACATCCGTTCCATCACCAAGGCGCTGGTAGCCCTGCCATTAGAGAAACCTAACATTTCATCTGCCAGTGGTGATGAGCAAGTTTCAATCTGGGCTGGTCAGGCCTCGAAATGATCTACAAATGGCAGGTTGCAGGCTGTTATTTCATAGACTATAGGCTAGTTGGAAAGTCCTATTTTTTTCTAGGGAAGGTCATCTGTTCAATATTGAAATTACTTTTAAACAAGGGCTACTGAAGGGCAATCCCACGTCCCACATGCTACACGTATTTTAAGGAAAAAAATTGCAAATTCTAACTGCTTCTAGTTCTTTTCTTGGATAAACTACCAGTTAACCTATTTTTGAAAGGTCCTTCCAAGCCATGTAGACATGTAGTGAGCAGGTGGGGTCAGCTCTCCAGTCACCACTCCCTATCAATCCTTTCTCAAGGACCCTTAATGACCCAATTCGGTTCATCCTTACCCACAACTTCACAGTTGGCCCCAGTGGGTTAAGTCAGCTGCTCTTTAGCCTCTGATATGATCATCACTGGCTACACGTTGTAAGTCAGGCTAATCAGGTCAGCACAATTCATTTCTGGACCTTTGGTTTGAACTATTGGGACAGTTTACTGTTTCCATTTTGTAGGATTTGGAACTGGGAGCTGGGAATCTTAGGGTTGCTGACAACTATCTTTGATGCAAGGTTACCTGCTGTTGTGTAAGGAAGGAACATCAAAGAAGCAGTGTTTGTAGTATTTAGGCTCTGTCATTTCTGCACTCTCCTGAGTGAAGCTGGTAAAAAAGAATTTCTTCTTTGTTTCTCCCAGTTGTGTCCATTTCAGTAAACAGACCCATTTTTGACAACTGCCCTAAGGACCTGTGAATGACCATAGAAGCTAACTTCGCCTTCA
This sequence comes from Eschrichtius robustus, assembly GCF_028021215.1. Lineage (NCBI taxonomy): Eukaryota > Metazoa > Chordata > Mammalia > Artiodactyla > Eschrichtiidae > Eschrichtius > Eschrichtius robustus. The sequence goes on from NC_090839.1 coordinate 40,808,636, forward strand.
TTTATGAAAATATCAATTTGCATTCACAGGAGAAAAATTCAAGTAGCATCAAGGGTTGGGGTTTGTGTTTCTCCCCCTTAATTCACATAGGACTCTGAATCACACAGATTTTGGTGTTACAGTTTCATTCTCTTTGAGGCAGAAAACTCACTCAATGGAAGTCATTTGCATTTCTGTTTGAGCAGCCTGGAGACAAATATAGTGAAATGAATAGCCTTTTAATTTAAATGGCTTCCCAGTATGAATCCAAAAATAGAAGGCACAATCGTCTTGAAGTTACTGGAGAAATCACTAGATCCAAGCCCAGCACATCAGCACAAAACTACCCCCCAACCCCCAACCAGGGTGTTAGCATCTTTCTCACTGATGCCAGACCTTCCACAGAAACCCGGGTGAGTGGGAGTTTCCGGCAAGGGGATGTCTAGTCCCAAATGGACACACCTGTGTCTCTTTATTGGTGATTAGTTTGATTGTCTTAAAATATGACATATTTGTTATACATATGTGTGTGTGTTATTACATATTTGTGTACTTCTCAAAATCAAAATAGAGCCAATGACGAGAAAAAAATCTAATACATTTTGACTTTTAAAAATGAAAATAGGGACTTCCCTGGTGGTTCAGTGGTAAAGAATGCACCTTACAATGCAGGGGACTCGGGTTCCATCCCTGGTCAGGGAACTAAGATCTCACATGCTGTGGGGCAATTAAGCCTGCGCGAGCTACAACTACTGAGCTCGAGGGCCTCAGCTAGAGCCCGAGTGCCGCAAACTACAGAGCCCCCGCGCTCTGGAACCCGTGCGCCACAACTACAGAGCCCACAGGCCCTGGAGCCTGGGCACCACAACTAGAGAGAAGCCCATGCGCCGCAATGGGAGATCCCGCATGCCTCAATGAAGATCCTTTGTGCCGTGACTAAGACCCGACGCAGCCAAAAATAAATTAAATAAATAAATAAGAAAATAGAAGAGGGTATCATAGCACGGTTAGAAGTGAAAGCCTGTTTCAAGGGATGCCAGAAAGTCCTGACACTGCAGTCTTCTGCCTCTGAGAGCTAATATCCTGTTGGAAATTCCTGGGGTTAATCTTGCCTTTGGGTTGGAAGGGAAGAAAAAGGGAGAGGTGTATGCGGTCTGAGTTCAAGCCAACATTCTGAATTCCTTATACAGTTGAAACATCTCTAAGCAGAACACTAGCATCTTGTGGTCACCCCTTGTTGGGCTACACCCCGAAGGCCCGCAAGCCTTGTAGTTGCCCAGCCTTGAGACCCAAGAAAGAGACCAGAGACAGCAACAGAAACATCCAAGGTTTATTGGACAGGGGGGGTTTACACAAAGGGTCCTGGAGCAACACCCCACCACGTGTGGCAGACGGTGGGCAGGATGTGGCAGCAGTCTTTGCTATTTGAGGGAGAAGGAGGCTACCATGTATAGGGGAAAGTGACGTCAGGTGCGCTCATCAGTTACCAGGGACAAATTAAGCCCTATAATTAAGAGGTTGGATAGTCATGTGAGTGAAGCAGGGACTGGTCGAGCAGGGGATGTACAGAGAACAAGAGAACAGCCCCCTGAGTGTCCTGACCATACACCCCTAGAGCAGGATTTGGGTGGGAAGACATGCGAGATGGTGATGGATGTTGCAGGAGAGGGGCTGACGGAGAAGAACGTTAGGCACTGAGGAGAGCAGGCGTTTTCTCCAAAGGACCTTTCATTTCTCTCTGATGAGAAGAGGTGCTCATGTCTAGCTTCTCTGAAATTTTTTTCTCCACTCTGGAATGGAAACAAAATGCCTTAGGTTGAAGGATTTAATTCTTCTCTAGAATTTTAGTGGAATGCAAATTCTGAGGGAAAAATTGGATAGAAACACCATTAAAATAAGTTCATTTGATTAAAACAAGAGAATAAATTGCATGATCTGGCAGAATCAGAGGGTTCCTGAGAAGAGAAAGATCGGGCTCCCCTGCATAGCATAGAGTCCCCACTTGGTTCAATTCCTCTGCTTCCAGTTGGAATACATAGCAGAGTTGAGCTCCACCTGACACACCTTCCTGGACTCGTCCTCCCCATGTGCAGGAGCAATTCCCTTGATGGAAGTTTTGCCTTTTAACCCAAGGTCTGTATTTCCCTTTTTATTTACTCCCCCAAGACCATGGTCCTCGGCAAAATTATTATAGGAGGTGTCGTGAACTTTGGTTTAGTCGTCTGCCTTCTGCCTCTCCAAGTCCTTGGGTGTCTCTCTTCCCTCCCAGTCTATCCTCTATTTCCCAGCCATCCTCAACTACCCTCTACCTGTGTTCAGATCTTCAGTGCATCTACTCATTTCATTCTCAGGACAACATGATGGGGCATGTCCTATTATTGACCCATTTTACGGATGAAGAAAGTGAACCTCAGAAGAGGAACCATCCCAGGTTCCCACAGCACTCACGGTCTAGTTGGAGATTTCTGAAGACAGAGCAACGTCTACGCTCCTAAGGAATATATTCCCATAAGAGAATTCCAGGTGCTAGGAGGGACTGAGGCCCTCAGGATGCTCTTTAGGAAAACCACAGTTAGATTGGCTCCACCCATGCAGGCTGGTTCTTTGCTCGCAGTCTCCAGGGGAGGAGGGAGTGGTTCTATTTGGACTGGAGAAGCAGCCATGAGCTTTGGAACAATGAAAGTGGGGACTGATTCTTAGGCTTTGCAAACAATGAGTCCCTCTATTTTGGAAAACACTTCTCATCCTCCCTTGATGTCAAGTGTGGCATTGAAAGACGTAGAATAGAATAAAGAATAGGACCGGCAGTAAAAAGAAACATGTCTTGCTGCTAGCTCTTTCCATGACTCTCTTGAAATACAAGGGAGGCCCTTCTTTGGGCTTCAGATTTTTTTCCGTCTGTGACATGAGAGCTTTTCATTAGGTGATTGCTCAGGCCCCCATGTTAGCTAAACTTCTTCTTGCTCCTTGAGAAAAGGAATTAAATCCCCATTTAATATGCGTAGTCTAAATTGGAAACCTTCCGGTACAAAGGTTTCCAATCAACTTTTTTTTCCCCACTAGTGCCTTTATCTCTCTCACCTTTGGGATCAATCCTGACTTCCTTCTTGGGCTGTTAATAATTAATAGCACAGGCGTTTATAAGTCAGTGGTAATATGTTTTGATTTTATCATTTCTTTTCATGAATTATGGATATCATTAAAAAGCAATTTTTAAAAAGTCCAAGAAGGGAACAGAAGTTGATGGGAGGTCAGAGGAGATGAGAGGGCACACGATCTTGCTCTGCCATCTCTGTCAGGTTTAATAAATAGCTTTCAGCTTGAAGGAATTTAAAACTGCTGGTAGCTCCTGCTCTCTTCTCCTCAATTCTCTGCTTATCCTTGCCTGTGATCTCACACATGAGTGATGTAACACATGCCTTTGGTGGTGAAAGTATCAAATGATAATCCTTTTCTAGAGGACAATGTTGGCAGGATGCTTATCATTTTTGGTTTAGTGGTTGCATTTCTAGAAATGCACTTAAAGAGAATAGATGAGAGTCTGTGTAGTATTTGGCTCTGAGACTTTACAATGAAGCTCTGTCTTTAATGTCAGAGAAATGGAAGCAACCTAGGTATCAACAATAGGGTCTGTGGAAATGATAGCACACTCCTGTAATGGGATACATTGTCGTCATTAAAAAGAGTGTTAAAGACTAACATATTTTGATAAAAGAAGATGTTTATAGTCTATTGTGAGGTGCAAAGGCAGGCCGTAAAGCATAAATAGAGTATGGTCTTCTTTATTTCAGTTTTGTAGTAGGTAAAGGAAATTTCTGCTTGAACCTTGCCCATACACAGAAAGGCTTGACCCCTGCATAACCCAATGCCTGCTTAAGTCTTCAACAATTCATGCTGGACCCAGTTGAGACTCCAGTAGTAAACTGGAAATGCAAATGGCATCACACAGTGGTAATGACCTATCTCAATAGCGACTTTTCAATCCCCTTCTGCCACCAGTCTCAAGGAGCCTTTTGCATCCTCCCTTATTTGGAAAGGACTTCTCTTCACTGTGGTCTATCTGGCTCTCACACTCCCCATCAGGAGAGCCCAGCTGAACTCTCTTCCGATGCAGCTTTCTTTGTCCATCAGCGTAAACAGAGACCATTTTGGGGCTTTAGTTATTTGGTGACATATTTGAATGTAGTTTTTTACTAGTGGTAGTCAAACAATTATTATCTACAAGTCTTCTCCGACTACCTTTTGCATGCCGTACACCTGTAAACATATACCTTTGAGTTACTGACCCAAGGGGACAGAGGACCTTGAGGAAACGATTTGAATCAGAAGTGAAAATTCTTCTCCCTCCTACCTTCTCTCCCCCTTCAGGAGGGCAAGGTAGGTAGGAAGTGAAAATAGGGAATTTACCGGCAGGATTTGGACCACTTCTTCCTTCCAGAACAAATTCATTTTCCACCCTGGTTGGGACATGCTCTCAAATGAACAGATAGAATCTACACCCTTGTAGGAATTTTGCCAGTTTGGATGGAGATGGATTTGTGGCCTGGTACACAGTCTTCCAGTTCCTCTAATATAATAAACAGAAACAGACTCACAGACATAGAAAACAAATTTATGGTTGCCAAAGGGGAAAGTCGGAATAAATTAGGGACTCGGGATTAACAGATACACATTACTATATATAAAACAGATAAACAGCAAGGATCTACTGTGTAGCACAAGGAACTATAGTATCTTGTAATAACCTATAATGGAAAATAATCTAAAAAGAATATATATGTGCATATATATGTATAACTGAATGGCTTTTCTGTACACCTGAAACATTGTAAATCAACTATACTTCAATTTTTAAAAAATGAAAATAGAACTATAGGCTGGAAGCTGTTTCTGTCTGGAGTGGGTACCAGGTGGGACTTGGCTCTGCATCTTATGTAGACCAGAGGTTTCACACTTCATTTTATTTAAACCTTTTCCCTCCCTTCTTTCCAATATAAGCTCACATCACAATATTTTGTCTGCTTTTCTAATTAAAAAAATGGGGCTTCACTGTTTGGTAAGACTGACAGATTTTCCTCATCATTTGTTTGATTAAAGACTCGGGAAACTTTGAGGAGTCCTGCTGATGGTTTCTTCCCACGTTCGAATGAAATGCAAAACAAAAAGCTTCAAGTGCCAAGGAGTAGGCAGGTGTATTTATATCGATGCTATCTATAGCTGCTGTTTCTTTGGCTGTTAGGGAATGAGTTGCTCCCTGCTGCAAGCTTTGAGATTGTGGACTTTTGGATAAAGTTAGGTCAAAATGCTCTTTTACGGTCTTCTCCTCTTTCCAGCTTTGCCCACTTTGGTCCTTGAGCCAGTCGTGTCCCTGGAGTTGTAGTGAGCCTGCATTAGAGCTCCCATCAGTGGGCAAGCAGGAGACCCCATCTATCCTGGAGACCTTGTGGTTTGCAGGTAGAGGAAGGGAGGCCTCCAGGCCAGGGATTGGCAAACTTTTTCATGAAGGGCCAGAGAGGAAATATTTTCAGCTTTGTTGGTCTCTGTCACAATTACTAACTCTGCCATGGTAGTGGGAAAGCAGCCATAGACAAATGAGAGTGGCTGTGTCCCAATAAAACTTTACTTACAAAATCAGGTGGCTGGGCTGGGCCGTAGTTCACTGACCTCTGGTCTGGGACATTTGGAATGTTCATGGTTAATGTACAGAGTGGCGGCATAGTAAGTGTGCTCACTAGACAGGCCTGAGTTTGAATTCTAGATTGTCCACTAACCAGGAATGTGTCCTTCGACTAGTTGCTGACTTCAGTAATAAAATGGTAATAAAAATCCCCACCTTGTAGGAAAACTGGAAAGAGGGCTGGTTCAAGTCCTGGATTGATCTTCAACTACTTGTAGAAACGTGGCCAGGGTATTTACATCACTGTTTCTAGAGACTAAACTAGAAATTAGACTTCAGATGCTGGGGCCTGTGGGCCATACTCAGCTAACTGGTGTTTTATTATTTGGCTTATGGAGTGTTTTAAAGACATGGGTAGCACCGAGTATGAATGCTTTTAGATATATTGTATGTTTTGATTTATCTGTCACTACTACTCTGTTGTCTTATGACTGAATAGTTTCACATTTTAAAATTTCCTGCCTGGTGTCTATAGGCGTTTAAATTTATGACCCCTTAATGGAAGGAGTCTAAAGTCTTGTCAAACTTGGGAAAGAATGTGACTCCCCCACTCTCAGAGGATGATGCCAAATATAGTTTCAGTATATGTTTCTGTGGAACTAGTCACACAAGTCATAGTGGTTTAAAAAAAGAGTCACGCGTTACTTCTGAGTCTAGGAGTTAGCCAGGCTGTTCTGCTGATGTGGGATGGGTTCAGTTGATCCCGCTGGGCTCTCTCATGCCAGTTGGGGCTCAGCTGGAGGAGGGCTGGTGTAGGTCTGCCTTAGTTAACATAACTCCACTCTCCTGCATGTGTCTCATAAACCTCCAACAGGACAGCTAAGGCCAGTACTCAGAGAAGCAAGAGGGGAAGCACATACCATGCTTTTACAAGCATCTGCTTGCATCAAGTTTGCTGCTCTCCTATTGGCCAAGACAAGTCACGTGGCCATGTCCAGAGTCAGTGTGTGAGGTCACTACCAAAGGCACAGGGAGCAGTGGAGAACTGGGACTATTAATGCAATAAATCCATCACAAACATTAAGGCAGCGGTTTGTATGCGGGTAGTGGAGACAGCATTATTCCCTTTGTCATTGCTGAAAAATGTGGTAACTTCCCCCAAACAAAGACAACAGTGAGTGTAGGTGTGTTTGAGGATGTGTGTGTGTGTGTGTGTGTGTGTGTGTGGAAGAGATGATGTTTCATTCTTTTCTCTTTTTCCCCCAAACCAAGAGCAAAGGAAGATTTGGAGACTTTGTTCTTTTGGGAACTGTTAAGAGGATGCTTTTAAGGACACTGTCAACTGGGAGATCTTTTTCCAAACAAACACAGCCCTCCTTTATGACATCTCGATTTTGACATCAAGAGCTACCTGCATTCTTAGTTTGGAATTCATTTTCAGAAAGTTGGTCATTTTTTTTTCTTGCACAAGCCAAGAAAAACTATTTATTTTAAAGGTGACAGTGAATTAAAAAAGAAACATGGATTGATCATGTTTGCAAAGTAAAAATTGTGAGTTTTCCATAGACCTGTGTTCAAGTGATGACAGCAAAAGATAGGGACCAATACTGACTTTGTAAATCTTTTCCTTTGGTACAAGTGTTGTGGATAAGGTCCCATAGGTAAGCACTGAGATAAAACTCAGAAGGCTGAAATGTTGAGACTATATAGCACTTATATTTATTCTTTAGAAGATAACTTAGGGTACAATGAGGAAAAAAAAACCCATGTTTCCAAAGCACAGAACTCTCAGTCCATTGTTCAGCCACTAGGTTGGCTAAGTGCTTAGTATCACAAGAGAATGAGAGGAATGCCACAGCTGAGAAAGCTGAATCCACTCAATGTCAGAGCTGAGAAAGCTGAGTCCACTGAGGTGAGGATGAGCTCCTTGATGCCCAAAGTGTGGTCCGTGGACAGACAACATCACATCATCCTGGAGCTTGTCTCTACCCAACCTTGGCTCCACCCAGACCTGCTGAGTCAGTCTTCATTTTATCAAGACTTCAGGGATTTGTGTGCTCACGAGCATTTGAGAAGCACTGGTTTATAATGAATTATAACATAAATGAGAGGCTACATCTGGCTTTAATAGAAACATTGATGTTACAAAACATTTATTCATAGATCACTTTAATAACGGCCCTGGATCTATTATCATTGGGCCTCAGTATTTACATCCGTCTGAAATGGAGCAGGACGCTATGGTCCTTCCCCACCATGTCCTCTGCCTGCCTTTTGACTGTGGAAAAACTTTAGCCAAAGAACAAGTTTAATCAGAGAAGTGAGAAAATGCAGAAACAAAGGAAAGCAGTCAAACAGGACAAAACAATAACAGTTTAGTCACTAAGCAAAGTCAAGGACCTTTAGTTCCTCTTCAAGGGCTATAGATAATATTCTGAGCCATATCCTGTGAGCTGTCTTGTACATACTGAAACCCCTGCCAGGTGGAAGAAGTTAACTACATGAAGACCAGACAGTAGCCATGACAGAAGCCACCACAATTCCAAGAATTGGCCTCAAGGAAATGGAAACAAACCAACCCTGAAACTGAAGATTAACTGTACTGAAAACAATCAAGATGATTCGGATCAGACCGCTGCATGACCAATTTCAAGATGACTGTCAGAGCTGACTGTGCTGTTACGGCATGTAGCCCTCTCCCTCTGTCTATAAAAGCTCTTGCCCACTGACTGTCAGTTGGCAGGAGTCAGCCTTCGGACAGGCGTCTGCCCTCCCCTCCCCCGGTTGCCGGTATCCAAAATAAAGCAAACTTTCCTTTCCACCAACCTTGCCTCTTTATTGGCTTTTGAGCGGCGAGCAGCCGGACCCCACTTTCGGTTACATGTCCAACAGGGACCCGTAACTCTCTTGAATGCTTTCCAAAGCAGTTGAGGCCATCAAGCAGTTGCTATAATAAAGTGCTCTGAAGCAAATGAAGAGGTATAAATATTGGGTCTTATTATTTTATTAAAGAAGTACTTGGATCTAAATATCTCAGTGCAAGTCCCAAACACTGACGAAGCTAATGAGGTCAAGAAATGCTGCTGTACCTTCATGATGCCATGAACTGCCCACCCTAGTAGCTGGCGTTCTAGCCACTGTGGTGTCTGTGAATCTGCTACATCTGTCAGTGATGACCCATCACTTCAAAGGAGAGTCTGCACACCTGTCACTTGATTCCCTCTGAGATTTTGTGGCTGAGAATGTCCTCTGACCAGCTGCATCACCTGGGGGCTTGTTGGAAATGCAGAGTTTCCAGCTGGATGCCCATCCACTGAACCAGAACCTGCAATTTGATGAGATCTTCCCTAATCCTTGGGTAAATTAATGTTCGAGAAACACTGATCTAAGTGACTATTTTCAGCCTTGGCTGCACATTAGAATTCATTGGGGGCCTTTAAATATCAATGCGTAGGCCCCACCCACTCTAAGGCCAATTAAATTAGAATATTTGGGAGTGACCCCTGTTATCTGTATGTTTTTAAAGGTTCTAGATGATACTCTGAGATACTATTTGGGGGTGCAAAGTGAGACGGAGATAAAGGCCAGGAACAGTCAAACGATACAAGTCTTAGAAATATTTAGCATTTGAAGTGAACTGGAGCTTGGATGTGAGAGGAGTAAGAAAAAAGAGTGATGGCAAAAAAAAGAAAGTGGAGCCAAGTAGAATCCCAGTTGTGGAAATGGCAGAGGACCTTTTGGGAAAAGCTAGACCTCAGGCTGAATGTTAAGTTATATGTGCTGCTGTGATATAAAGACTTATTTTTTAAAATTAATTAATTAATTAATTTCATTTTTGGCTGCATTGGGTCTTCCTTGCTGCATGCTGGCTTTCTTTAGTTGCGGCGAGTGGGGGCTACTCTTCGTTGCGGTGTGTGGGCTTCTCATTGCGGTGGCTTCTCTTGTTGCGGAGCACGGGATCTAGGTGTGCGGGCTTCAGTAGTTGTGGCATGCAGGCTCAGTAGTTGTGGCTCGTGGGCTTAGTTGCTCTGAGGCATGTGGGATCTTCCCGGACCAGGGCTTGAACCTGTGTCCCCTGCATTGGCAGACAGATTCTTAACCACTGCATCACCAGGAAAGTCCAAAGACTTCTATCTTCCTGGAACTTTTAGTAAAGGTACAGGTGGTTGGCTTGTTTTATGGAAAATAAGGAATAAGGACTGAGCCCAATGCCTGAGTTTGTGTAGAAAATATGCATTAAGGGTGGGGTGATGATGCAGGTAGCAAATACAGGACACCTGATTAAATTTTTAATTTCAGATAAAGGATGGAAACCTTTTTAGTATGAGTGTGCACTATGCAATATTTGAAACATCTGAAATTTAAATTTATCTGAGAACCCTGTATTTTTATTTGCTCAATCCAGCAACCTTATCGTGAACTCGAAACTGGTTCGTGAGAAGCAGGAGCTGAGGGCCAGAGGCCATCATAAGAATGTTAGTACTGAGCTGGCAGAAATCTTGGCAAAGACATTGGACTTAAGATGAACTGAGACATCTTACCTACATTTGGTTTGAATCAGAACCAAATGTATTCAAATCTTTATTCTCCATTTTTCGATTTTCTTGCGTCTCCTCACTTTCCCCTCTCCCATTCGCCTTTGCCTTCCTTTTGTTTATTTGTAAAGTGAGCTTTTTCTTGACTTGGTGTTTGTTCTTTTCCCAGTGTCCTCCAGTTCTAGCTAAAGTACAGCTCTGATTCTTCAAGTCAATTCAAATTCCTTGGTATTTTCGAACCAGCTCTTATTTATTTACCGTCTTCTCCACCACAGCATTGGAGATGGTCCATAAATTTACATTTCTAAAGTGCTTCCATTCTACTCTATTTGGTGACAGACGATTTCCTGAGGGCAAGAAACAGAGTCAGCTCACGGTGGTGAGAAACATCTGTGGGTGGAGATGAAAACAGCAGCAAAATGAAAACAAAGAATGTCTTCTTCAACCAGCCCCCACTAACAGCCCTCTCTCCCTGTGCTGGCTACAAAGAGCTTTTTCAGATGGGGTGGCAAGCAGGCAGGGACCTCTCTCAAAACCACCAAGTGTTTATGTAGATATTATTTTCTTTTGAAAACTGCCTGAAGAAGAGCCTTGTGAAGCGTCTTTCAAGAAAACCATGGGCAAGCTTGGGTGGTAATGGAGATGCAGAAAGAACAAAGAGGCAAGCACCCCGGGGTGTTCTTTTTTTGCCTGCACCACAAAGAGGAAAGAAAAAGGGAAAGAAATGGGATAGATCAGTGCTTCTGAAAGTGTAGTCTTTAGACCAGTGGTATCAGCAGCACCTGGGAATTACTAGTAATACAGAATCTCTGGCCTGCTAACTCAGAAACTCTGAGGGAGTCCAGCAATCTGTGTTTTTAACAAGCCCACCAGGTGATTCCAACAAACGCTAAAGACTGAGAACCACTAGGACGGACAGTTTTACCTCTTCACCCTCAATAAGAAAATCTCATTTCTGCTACCAAGCGCCACCATCTTGGGTGATGTGGATTGCCCGGATGTGCAGGGCTGAGCTATGAAGACGAGGAAGGAGGAGGCTTCCTTTTGCCTAGGGAATCTTTTTCTTTAGTTGAATGATAAAAAGGTGTCCAGGATAGGTAAGGACAGAAGAAATAGCACAGACTGAAATGAGACTTACTCTTTCTGTCAGTTTCCAAGAGCCAACAAGAGTCACACAGAAGGGGAAGTTCCCATTAGATACTTGACTTTCTATCTAAGATCAAAAGTTAGTTCAAGGAGAAATTTACATTTTTATTTAAATATTACATGTATCCATAATAATAATGGCTACTTTGAACAGATGACATGCACTGCTGAACATGATCAGCCTTAAGTCATTTGTTGAGCAGAAAACTACTCAGAGAGTCTGCAGAGATACACACATAACCAATGGAGTAAAGCCCTTGCCCATGGGTCCACTGTCCTGGAACCAGGCTTTGAACCCACTGCTGGGCAGAGGTCAACTCTCATCCCAGTGGTTCTTGGCCTTGGCTGCATTCTGGACTCACCCCAGGAGCTTTAAGAAATATGGATATTTGAGCCAGGTCCCAGAAATCCTGATACATTAGGTCTGGGGCATCACCAGAGCCTTGGCATTTTATAAGCTCCCCTGGGATTCTAATGAAACCAGGGCGGAGGCCACTGTCTTATCAAGTCTGTAGCTAAGTGGTTCTCAGCCCTGGATGCAAATTAGGATCACCTGTTTCCTCTTTAAAACAAGCCAGCAGTCAATCAGGCTCCATCTCCTGGGATTGGGATTTAATTGATGTGGGATGGGGCCTGAACATCACATTGTTCTAGAGTGTAGCCAGGGTGGGAATCACTGTCCTGAGAGCACAGGGGGGCAACGAACAAACGAGCTGGCCTTGTAATATGGCCCCGACCCTGACGTTAACACTGCAGATAAAGTCCTCACCCAGAATGGGTTGTCCCCGAACAGCAGGAATCAGACAGTTTAGTTCAGGATTATTGACAATTCAAATAAGTACGGTGTGTTGCAAAACGACCTCCTGTTTTCTGGATAAAGTCAATTGGCTAGCTCTTAGATGGTCACCCCAACTCCCAAGTAAAGTTAGGATGAACTGTGTGTCACCAATAATGCTGTCAAGTCTGCCACCCCGAGAAGTAGTTGTTGTTTATCTTGAAAACATGTGTGTCATCAGTTGTAGCTCTGGTCTGGATGAAAGGGCGAGCATGACTGCTGTCAGTCTCTGCATCTCTTACCTAGCAGATGGCCTGTGACGTGCATCACACGCTGGTTTAATGCTTACCTGGTAATAAATGACTTTGTGGAGAGGATTTCTGGATTGGGAGGAGACTTTTTAAAAATTACATTTCCCTGGCAGTGCTTGTGTCTGTGTGTGCATGTGTCTGCGCACATGTACGTGTGTTGAAGGTGAGGGACTGAGCATATTAAGATTCCGCCCCCTTCCCCACCTCTGTGCCCCATTTCCGCAGCTTTTATCACTTTTTCATTTTGGTTTTCCTTGCAAGGCTTACATGCGAAGAAGCTTTGCTCTACTTTTAAAAAAAGGTTGAACACCAGTGAGTGTAGTTTTTCTTGGTCCCTGTGGCCCTGACATTCCGGGAATCTAGGGCTCCTGCTAGGACCACAGCCTCCACCCTCCCGGACTTCCTGATGCATCCAGGGCACCACGTCTGTGCAAAGGGAGCTGGGAAGAGGCCCTGTACCACCCTCAGAGGAGGGAGGGGTGCTGCTGGAATCGCTCCTAGTGGTGGTGGTGCTGTACCTTTAGGGTTGGGACAGACATAAAGCAGAGGAGGGGGAGGGGTGCAGAGAGGCAGTGATAAAAGTGGAGAATTGGAGAATGATCTTCCCTTTGGGAACAAACCTGTGTCTTCTGGAGCCCAAGACACATGGTTCTAGCCTCATTTATGATAGTGTTTTCAACAGTCCAAGACTAGAACAATATCTGAGCTGGTGAGAACAGATGTGGTTGAGTTTGCCTTCTATTAAGGACAGTTTGGTCTGGATAGTGGCCTCCAGAGCTGCTTCTGATGTTCCCAGTTCTAGAGTTACAAGAATGTTATTAGACTTGATGGGTGCTCTATTTTCTCTTTTCTTTTCTACTTTCACTATTGCTTCTACAATTTTAGTGACTCTTTGGGGGTCTGTGGTAGACAGAGAGAACACCAGACTTCCCAGACTCTCTCTCTCCTCTTCCACCCACCACTCCACAAAAAGCCTCATTGTGTTCACTGACCTCTGGGGCCATGAATGGAGCCTTTATTCCAGCCCTATTTCTGAGTGTGCTGCAAGTTTCCTTAAGTCCAATGGTTTTGACGTCACTTACACAATTAGAAAACAGAAGAGCTAGAAGGAATTACTGAAATGGTCTGATCCAACTTCATTCTTTTCCTCTCTTTTTCTTTTTTGTAACAGAAAAGAGGACAGGACCAGAAAAGTCAAGAGACTTGCCCAAGATAAAGCAGTTCGTTGGCTACGGAGCTGATCTGCTGCCTCTGAATCTAGAAACACTTGGCCAAAACTCTGCAGATTATTTTTTTTTAATTTTGTCGTGTTAACATTCCCATGGGAAAGCTAATGGATATACAATCCCATTACATGATAAATGGTTTTCTCCCATTTACGTGTCAGGGAAAATTTTAAAGCTGGAACTCAGAACTCTTCTCTGGTCACCCGTCTTACTTCTTCAAACCCTCAGTCCAGGGTGAGGTTTGCTGTAGAATTTGTTTGTTCAACTGATGGATTTCCAGCTTGAAACATTTCTGCCCCTTTGTCACTGTCCAAGCAAATGGACGGATGTCTGTGGGAATGAAGTTGGAGTCCTGGCTAGTTAGAAACATGCATTCTTTTTGCTTGAGTCTTCGAGTTGCAGACTTAGGTTTGCCTTGGTCTCTAGACTAAAGTATAGGACACTTTGCTGTTCAGTAGCTTCTCTTTTTAGGGAGGAAGCTCTTTGTTTTAATGTCTCCTCATCCTTGGGCATTGATTCCTCTACCTGTAGGTTCTTTCCTTACCTTAGTAATCAGTGTTCAGCTTCTTTGTTGATCTGAGTCAAATTTTTCTTTCGCTGAGAAGACTTCTGTGACCTGTTGGCAATGTTTGTGAGTGTCCACATTGCTTCCTGGACACACCTTAGAACAGCCTTGTCACAGTGCCCTGTAACTGTTAGCTAGACTGTGAAAAAGTGAAATGGAAAATTTCACTATTAACATGCATTATTCTAAGCGAAGGACATCAGACAAAAAGGAAAGATACTGTATGATTCCATTTATATGACATTCTGGAAAAGGCAGAACCATAGGGACAGAAACCAAATCAATGGCTGCTTGGGCGTAGGTGGAGGGCTTGATCACAATGGGACGTGAGGACAATTTTTGTTGTGATGGAGCTGTTCCATATCTTGACTGTGGTGGTCATTACAGGATTGTATGTATTTGTCAATACTCACAGGACTATATGCCGAAAAGGGTGAATTTTATTGTATGTAATTTATACCTTAATAAATGTGACTGCAGAGAAATAAACAAGGACACAAAAAGACCAGGTCTTCAAACCAAAAAAGTTCCAAACCAACCAAAATTGCCAACTCTCATAACTGAACTAAAACAAACATAGCCTTCTTTGTTCTGGGATCCCTGTTTTTATGTTTAGAAATAAACTTCACTTAGTCTCAAAAACTGCCTGAGTTATTTTGAAAGTTAGCATGAGGTTCCCCCCAAGATAAGCATGAGGATTGTCTCCCTGGAGCCAACTCTATCACCTGGCCAAGAAGGGCCCTGCAATTGGCTGCCTCTCTCCTTCTAGAAGGGTGACCCAAGGTCCAGTTTACCCTGTGCAAATGGGGATACCGAACACACATTGGGTGGCCTCAGAACCCAAGGAGTTTGGGTCTGTCAAGTGGGCCGTGCTGCTGCAATTTGCCAGGTGTTGTGTCTGTACAATTGGATGGAGGACCCTGCTGGAAGCCGAGAATGAGGCATCATCACGGCCATATATGTAGGCTGCTGCTCAGTGCTCCAGACCCAACAGAGATGCAGAGACAGAGTGAAAACCAAGGGAATTAGGGAGCACTTTAGTCGCCCAATCAGAGTAAACACGGCAGGGATCAGATGGAGGCCGCAGATGATTAAGTCCCTGGCAGAGCCTTTGATTTGACAAGTCAAAGGATGTGATTTTCTGCCTGCGTCAGTCAGGATGGACTCAAGAATGAGGCCAGATGCATCCAAGGGCTGAGGAACTCGTGACAGAAGCTGGGAGAGACGAGCCCACTCAGGTGCCTCCCGACCTACCTCGGGAACATGATTTCCCATGATGCTGATTGAGGTGGCGAGGTTGTGATGAGACTGGGTTTTTCAGAAATCTAACAGAAATTTAGTACTCAAAGTGGACCCTGTAATTATAGTTGTGTAGCTGAATGAGCTGAACTTATGTTAATAAACCCAGACACACCAAGAAACTACACTTTGTTCTACTAACTATATCCCAACTTTATTACTTATATTTACCCTGATTGAATGCCAACTGTTTTCAAGCTTCAAATCCACAAGAGCCACATTGTCTAATAGGATAGCCACTAGCTACACGAGGGCATGGAAATTTAAATTTATACTAATTAAATGAAGAACAATCTAAAATTCAGTACCTAAGTTGAATTAGTCCTATTTCAGCTGCTCAACAACTCGATGAAGTGGCTGCTATTTGGAGCATTTGGAGCGGTGCGTATGGATAGGATGTTTCTATCATTGCAGAAAGATATTGGTCAGTGTTGCACTAGAGACTATTTCCTCAAAAATCCCCTAACCTAAGACGCCTAATTGTCAACTGAATAAAAACATTTAATCCTAAAAATAAAGTTCGCCTCATGCACCCTAGCACCCAGCCCACCTTTCTCAGCTTCCAGGTGGTTCTGTCATCCCTGAGATGGTAGAGATTTTGCACTTTTCGAGTCTGGGTCCGGATTATTTCTGGTTCATGGACCATCTGGTTTATTTGCCTTAACAATCATCTGGTTGTCTTTCTCTCCTAGTGGCCAGTGCTGAGGCACTACGGCAGCCTGTTCTGAGTTGTATGTCTTTTGAAATCTGGGAAAGCTCCCCTTCAAAGGGATCCAACCACAAGGACTGCAGGCCAGTCTGGCCGGCTTGGTTGAGAAGGTTGCTCCGTGTGATGTCCTACACCACTGGCCTTGTCGTCATCCTCAGGTTGTCTTGGCTGTATCTGTTTGCTCTGCAGGTTTTTTTTTCACAGCTGTGTCTGTGCCTGTGTTTGCTTTGGGCCTGCGGTTAAAATTATGCTGCTTGCAATTATCTGGGAGAAGAACCTTTTCCCCAGTGCTGTGCTGGTCAATGTTTAACAACTGGCTCTCTGGGGAAAAGGGCCTGGATTTGTAGCATCTGCTGAATATCACGGTATAAATAATCACACCATGACTGATTTCACGTTACCAGCCTGATGTCAAGGAGCCGAGGGCTAAGTTTTCCCACCACACAGATCCGCTCGCTGCCAATAACCTCAAGAACGTAGTGATACGAAAACATCGTTAAAGAATTAGAGGGATGTTTGGGAGATTGGGATTGACATATATACACTAATATGTATAAAATAGGTAACTAAGAAAAAGAAAAGACCTAAAAAAAAAAAAAAAAAGAACCTGCTGTATAAAAATAAAATAAAATAAAATTCAAAAAAAGAAGAATTAGAGGGATGAGTTTTGAATATTTATTACTTGTTTCTATTAGTATGTATGTGTTTATATAATTAAATTTAAAATAATGGCTGCATTTAACAACCAGCTCCCAGAATTCCTGAAAATTTAACAATTGGCTCTCGTGTGAGCTAGTATGAGCCAGCTCTGCCACACTGCTGCCCCCTCTTTTTACTGAGGAAATATAATTAGCATCTACAATGGGTGGTCAGTTCCTAAGTGTCACTAGTACTCTTGGAGATCCATGGATTGTGGGGATCCGTCATCTGTGAGCGCTACAGGACTGGCTAGTTCAGTCAGACCGATCTGCCGTCAAAAGGAGTAAATAGATACAAAGATTTAGAAAATTAAAAATGACCAAGAGCGGAAATCTCTGCCTTCTAAAGGAGCTTTGCCTGCATGACGTTGTATGAATGATCCAGAGTATGCGCTGCTTGGGAAAGTAGGTGGCATGGGAGTGACTCCTTCTGGCTTGTCCAGAGCTTGTTGACCTCCTGTTAACAAGACTTGAGAAATCTGAAGGGCTTGGAGTCTATGCCATTTTCTGTTTTTCTTTGGGAAGCCCAGTTATTCCAAACGCTGGACTCTTGCATTATACGTTATTGCACTTACAAACACCACTCAGTGCTTCAAAGTTGTCTAGGACTTTTTTCTTTGTTAAGTGGGAACTCCTGAAAGGTGAGGACAAGTGTCTGTTTGGTATAGTCATTTCTCCAGTTCCTGGTCCGATGTCTCGGGTGGAGAAGGTACGTGATAAATGTGGGCTGAATAAATGCGGAGATGCTGGGGTTGGGAAGGGGAAACTGGCTTCATGCTGTTGGCTTACTTTCCTGTTAAGTATAGGCATAGTATTAAAACTGTTGAGTACCAAGCACATGCTGAGTGCTTTTCTGCTATATTTCCCAGGTCCTCACACCCTCATGGAACAAGACGTGAGGACGGCAGAGTAAATAAGATTAGAGTTCAGAAGCTGAGAGCTTTGCAGACAGATCCTAGGTCTGTTTCCTAGCTGTGCCACCCTGGGCATGTCATGCCTCCTAGCCTCAGTTTCTACATCTATAAGGTCACAAGATCTCTCCTGCTCCACAGAGTTGTTAAAATTGCACGAGATGATGCATGCAAAGTGGCTGGCACATGGCAGGCACTCAAAAGATGAGCGTTGTTAACATAACGAATTTCCATATTCTCATTCCCGGGTAAGATGGAAGTAGCCCGCTTCCCAGTTGCATTAGCAGAGATACAAACACGGGGATACTATCTTGACCCAGTGGAAGCCCAGCAAGAAGGGTTAATTCACCCCTTCTGTGGTTGCAGGTGCTATAGACTGAGGACAGAGCGATAGGCAGCTACACCTCCCACCTTCAGGGAATTCAGAGATCAGTGGGTAAGTGAAATATATACCCGAATTATTATGATACAGTATAAACTAGGAAATGTAGCTACTAGAACAGAATTTGAAAGAAAAATTGACTAAGAGAAACATTCTGATTATTAACTTTGAACAAATGGGGCCAAATATCTCCTAGACCTCTGTCACATGACCTCTTTTGGGTGCTCTTGGCTGTCAAAATCAAATCCAGGTGCATCCCCAAGGGACGTGGGAAGCTCCATGGTTTTTCTCTGGGTCATTTGGAAGTAAATGATGCAGCCGGATATTACAGAGCTTTGTATCTTAAGACTTGATATCTCTGCCAGCTAAAGGATCAAGCCGACGTCTGACCCCTCAGGGTTTTTACAATTTGATTATTTTCGGTCGGAGGCAGCACTGTTGTTACCCCCCTGTTTCTCAGTTACGCCACATATCTCAGCTGTTCGAGACCCTTCACAGAAAAAAGAGATCTCCTGCTGAGGTTTTCACAGATCTTTGTAGAGTCTCTTTGGATTTGGGCATTTTGAGGGCAATGCATTGAGTGTTCTTTCCTATATTTGTACCTTCCTATTTCCCTCTCCAACCCTTACCCCCATCTCCACCCCCAAATAGTTTATTTTCTACTTTTATGAAACATGCATGATCAATTCTGTAGCTGACAGCACCTAAGAGCATACTTCCAAGATCCAACTTTAAGAAAAAATTATTATGCCCTCTCCACCCACCCTTGCCGGTCCCCAGTATGCTGGGCCCTCCTGAAACAAACGAGACTCAGTTTGAATTGCATATCGGGTACGCGGTTACCTTCACAGAGCAGTTTGGGTGGCACAGAGCAGGTAGAATCTCCAAGCGTGCAGGTTTCCCTAGGGTCTTTTGTATTAGTTTTGAGTTTTTTTGGAATTTAAGTGTATCCTATTAAAATGAAATCACTCTGAAGAATGGAGCTACCTTCAGCAATTCTGACTTCAGCCAGGAATTGTTAAGGGCTAGGAAACATTAGAAAGATTTCAGGGCTTGGAGATGGGCGAGAGCAGGACCGTAAAAGAACAGAAAGGGCCTTGAAAGAGAAACCACAGCTGTTCATACTCCACTCCAGCCTGGCCAGCTGCACATCCTTGAAGCCAGTGGTCCTTACAGGATGGTCAGTCTAGTGGCAGCATCAGCACCACTTAGGGCTTTCATAGAAGTGCAGAACCTCAGGCAGCTCCAGATCTGCTGAATCAGAATCTCTGGGGATGGGGCCCAGAAATCTATGTGTCAACAAGCCCCCCAGAGGACCCTGATACACATGCAAGTTTGAGAAGCACTGCTCTAAACTACCGAGTCGGACCCACTTTTTTTTAACTTCTCTACACAGGTAGCAGGAATTTGGTTTTTACAAAATACTAGACCTTCTCTGGCATAAGGAGAATTTCATGAGTGTGTATCCATTCCTCAGTATCCTTACAGTGTTTGTGCTGAAAACTTACATTGTGAATTAAGGCCAGCTCTCTCTCTCACTCTGCTGCAGTGTTCCCCTTCCTCGTGGTTCTTACAAAAGAGCAAGTTTTGAGACAAATCTTGTTAATGATAATTGAGAGTGATGCAGGAGATAATTTTCCACAATCCTCTGATCCCGAAGAAGTCAGCCACGATTCAAGAATCAGGCAGGCTCTCAAACCCTTCACTAGGTACACAGAACTGAACACCTGAGTACGAATACAGAATATGAAGAAAAAAATATACAGTGGGCTAAAAAGAGGAACAGCTATTGAATATCTGAGATTCCATTTGCTTTTTTGCTACTAAGATAACAGGAGAAGAGATTTTTTTCCTCCCATTATAATACAGCTGTGGATAAGTAGCTTTCTGAATTCAAAATATCAAATAAGCAACAAATAAGCAACAATTTATTGAAGAATCGAATCATTAAACTCAAGTTAGTAGAAACATGTTACTAAATGGACAAGGCCTTTCTCTTTGTAAACTAGAAACAGAAATTATATATTCTTCCGTATTTTGATGGAGCAACTGATAGTATTGATCATGTACTTAGCCATATAGAAAATCTTAATAAAATATCCTAGAGAGATTTTATAGACCACATTCTCTGATTAGACTCAATTAAGCTAGAAATCAACTAAAATTACACACTTTTTAAAGTATTTGGAAGAGAGTGGGGAAAAAAAGAACACTTTGTAAAAAAAACTATGGGAGGTAGTGAAGGCTGTATTATGCAAAAATATGCCTTTATTGCTTTTATTATTTATAAAGAACTATAAAAGTGAACTTCATTTTCAAACTAAGAAATTAGGACAAATAAGTTAAACCAAAAGAAACGAGAAGGAAAGATGTAATTGTAAGTTCTCAAAAAAAAAAAAAAAGAAGAATAGAAAAACAACAATAGAAAGGAAACATCAAACAAAAGCAATTTCACTGAAGAGATGAGTAAGATTAAGTGACAAGCATGATCGGTGAAAAAAAGACAAAAATGTTCAATGTGTGACATGAGGAAGAAAAACCACAGATCTGTGAGAGGTTTAAAAATTTATTGGAGAATAGTATATATAAATATATTGTAAAAATTTTATTAGTTGGAAAGGTATAATCAAGTAAAATGGACTTAACAAGAATTAAAATATCTTGTTAGGCCAATAACTAGTAAGTTGATGGTAAAATAATTAAATATCTACCATTTTAAAAAAGCACCAGGCCCAGACAGTTTTACAGTCAAAACTTGACCTAACTTTTAAAAATATAAAAATTTCTCTGCAAGTGAAGTGGTTGGAGACTGCAAGAAAATGACAGAAAGCTAAACAATTTGTTTTATTAAAATTGTATAAACTCAGTACTCTGATACCTAACTCTGATAAGGTTTATATAAAAAATAAAGCTCAGAGTTAGTTTGTTACAGATGCAGATTTTCTAAAGTGTCAGCAAAAAGATTTCAGCCAAATAGTAGAATAAGAATGCCACACCCCAATGGTACTTATTCAAAGAATTCAAGGACATTTCAAATTCTGAAATATATCAAAAGTTCCTTACCTCAATGAATTAAAGAGAGGAAAAGCCATGTGATTATACCATTATGAACTGAAGAAGTACTTTATGAAATCCAGCATCCATTCTCCTTACAAATTCTAAGTAAAATTTGAATAGAAGGAAGGAAGTAGGCAGGATAAAGACATACTTAACAGAAAACATGAAAATAAATGGTAAAACCCTGAAATGAATCCCATTAAAATATGGAAAAGTTAGGGGTAACTTCTATTACTATAACAACTGAACAATATTTAACAAGTGCTAATTGATGCAATAAAACTGGTAAATAAAATAATCAACACGAATACAGCAAAGAAAGAGACTCAATTACTGTACCCTTACAAAATTCAAGAGACTCCACTAAAACAACTATTAAAACCATTAAGAGAACATGAAAATTGGGGGTGAGAGGGATTGGATAAATATACAAAATCAATAGCCTTTCTCCATACTGAAATACCAAGTTAGAAACGGGAAAATTATTATTCATAATAATGAAAAAAAAATATTTAGGAATAAATGAGAAAATATAGGTCAGAAATGGAGAAAACTATAAAATCTTTCAAAAATAAATGAGAAAACTATCATACTCCTGGTTAGGAGGATGTATACCATGAAAATACTGATTCATCCTAATTTAATGAAATTTGAATCTGAATTGAATCTGGTCCAAATAATTAAAATTCCATTGGAAGACCAAATGATTAAGAAAAGCCAAGAAATTTTTGAAAAAGAGTAATGATTAGGGACTTGACATAGCATTTAAAAATGCAAAAATTTACTGTATTAGTTTCTTACTTGTACCATAACACGTTACTATAAACTTGGTAGCTTAAAATGACAGAAATTTATTCTTTCACAACTCTGGAGGCCAGAAGTCTGAAATCAGACTTAATATCAGACAACCAGGCCATCCCCCGTTGTTTGTAATTAGAATGCCAGTACAGACTTCTCCTTTTCTCATCTACTGCAGGAATGGTTTATATTTTATAGAGGTCAGTGGGGAATCTTCTTTCTACTTTTCCTGAATCACAGAGAGCTTTTATCAAGATCCATAGAGCTAGGCTTGGGTCTATCCAAAATCATGTTTGTTCCTATCTAAGCTTGGGTTCCCAAAAGCAGATACTTGAGACTAGGATTGGGGTGTAGGTCACGTGGGTTGTGGATTACCAGGAAGTTGTACAACCTCCTGGTTGTAAGTATCAGGAGGTTACAGGGGAGTGAAGAGTTGAGAAAGGGAAGAAGAAACCCGGTATGTGTTAATGACGTGTGTTAATGACAGGTTACTCCAAGGGTAATCGTATCTCAATACCACTGGGGAACTCTAGGGGCAGTGTAGAACAGACTTCAAGAGTTGTCCCAACTAAGTGCTGAGAAGCTAGGGTAGTTTTACCCACCAGTTCCCACCCCTCATTGATTGAGGCCAGTTTCTGGGGGATTAAGCCCCCAGCACCTGTGACCAGCTCTGTGTTGGGGAGAGCAGAGAGCGAGCCCACAGACAGGGAGCTGCCAGCTGCTTGCAGCAGTCTACCTTTACTTGAGCACCAACACCATCTGCTACAATGACCTAGAAAGATGGTTCACATCTTAATTTCCAACAATTTTATTTCATAAATAGGTTAGGGCTTCTAACTTGACCTTATAAAGATAATTTAGCCTATATTCTTAAGCAAAGTGCAAACACTAAATTCATTCATTGATGAGTATTCTGTTTTTTTGCTCTGATATGAAGAAAATTATATTTTAAATTAAGATTCTAAATCTTTTTTGCGATTACCTGAAAACATTGGGAGTATCTGGGTGCTGACCGAGAAGTTAAAGATCCATGCATTTCACTCCAATTGTAACATTTAAGCCCATCCGATCTCGTTAACAGGCAGTGAGGCTCCCACAAACACTCATTTTTTAAACTGATGAGCAATTAGAGCTGACAGAGACATATAAATGAAAATATTCACTGTATTTGTATTGGGACTGAAAATCACCATAGTTATCCTGCTCACAAAATCTGGCCAGTGGGGCAGACATGGTCCCTTGGGTATGTGCTTCTCTGGATTCTTCTCTGTTCCTTTCTCTGTGCTTCTTACCTTTCCAGGAGCTAGACCCAAGAATGGAGGCATTAAAACCAATCTTGTTTTGCTTTGTGGCAGAATATTCTTTGGCAATGACATACTTCTCTTTTTTTTTTAATTTGATGATTTTCCTCAAATCTAGACTTGCTCTTATATTATTAAGGCTGGCACATGCTTGCTGCAATGCCATCTGAGGCTTGTCTCATTGCCAGCAGGTCTCAAATCCTAGTTTTCTGTCTAAGATGTAAGGGTGGAAATGTTATTTATGAGTAATTACAAAATCACCTTGCTCCATTTGATTTATTGGAAAAATTTCAATCAAGGTTTAGTGCTCATCTCAAGCAGACAACTATGCTGATAGTATTTAATGATTTATTGAATGCTGTCAACTCCAGCTCTTTCTCGCTTTCAATTTTTAGATGGTGGATTCAGGGAGTGTTTCAGATGCACTCCACGCTATGGAGATGTTTGGTAGGCCCAGAAACACAGCCCGGCCCTTCCGCCCTTCCTCTTGCTGGTAGTTGATTTGATTGACTGTGTTTTCTGCCTGTGTGCATAGCTAGGAGGGGCCTGAGGTATCACCTGAGGTGCTCTGGCTCCTCCTGATTGTAGAATCTATTGCCAAGGTGTTGGGATGTGAGTTTAACTGGCGGTGACAGTGACAATCAGAGGCACTGAGTTAGTGAGGAATTTATTGTTTAACAAAGTAAAACTTATTTACATTGAGTGTAGATTCCATCTGTGTCATGGAATATATTTTCCAGATATGCCAATATTATATTTTTAATTAAATCTTTCTGATATTTGAGGTATAGTTTACATAAGAGTGAAATGCATGGCTATTAAGTGCATGGATCAATGAGTGTATGTATTCATGTAACGTACACCCCAGTCAACATACCAAACATTTTCATCACCCCAGAAACTCCCTTATAACTGATTCTAGTCAGTTCCCCCACTTTCAATCACATTTTAAGCTTTCTATCAGTACAGAACAGTTTTGCTTGTTCTTGAATTTCATGTAACTAGAATCATATAGGATGTACTTTTTCGTATCTAGCTTCTTTCACTCAGTATTATGTTTGGTTTTTGAAATTCATCTTCGTAGTTGTGTAAATCAAGTTTGTTTTTTTTTCATTGCTGAATAGCGTTCTATTGTATGAATATACAATAAGGTCTTTCTCAGATCTCTTGTTGATGGATATTTGGATTATTTCCAATTTTTGGCTAGTATGAATAAAGCTGCTATAAATATTCTTGTACAAGACTATTGTGGGCATATGTTTTCATTTCTATTGAATAAAACCTGGGAGTGAAATTGCTGGATCATAGAAAAGGTCTATGTATAAATTCACATCACTTTTATGGTTTAGAAAAGTTTCCTTAAGCTTACATGATGAAATGTAATAGATTTACAAAGCCACTCCTAAAATTTAGAGTGAATTTTTACCTATATATAGTATCCCAGCCATTTCTGCCTGTATGCAACATATTGTTCAGTAACCCAAGGTGTAGTTTGCTTTCTTGGCCTGTGAGGATGTCACCTAGAGGTCATTTTGAGGAGTATATTCAGCCTGCCATGTCCCCCAGTACAATTATGCCCTCGATCAAGGGAGGAGCCCATGACATAAATGAATGCTTATTGTGCTGTCCTGATTGCATATTCAGGTCTTTTCCCTAGGAAGAGGGCACTCTTGGGACCGGGTCCTGCAGGAGCTAGAAAAAGTGACGACTGCTATGATTACCTACAAAAGATGTGTGTGAAGGGTGCTGGTTAGAGACCTTGTAAATAACAAAGGAGAATGTGAAGTCAAAAAGTCTTTTGGAGGAGCAACTAAGAATGGAGTCAGGATTGCATTATAGACAATGGTGATAGGATTTTAAGAACTGTATAAATTGCTCATTTATTTAATTTGATTTGCTGTCCTCTCTGTTTATTCTGCAGCAATTTATAAGAAGTTAAGCAAGTAAGCTTCTTGATGGGGCCAGGGTAGGGGGTCTTCTGGAGAAACCATATTTCCTGCTGGGGCTGGAAAGATACCGTATGGGGCAGAGTAGATTGCAACAGAAAGGGAACCAGACATGGAAACCAGCCTGTGTGACCTAGGAATACATGGTCTACAGGTTGATGGTGGGAGGCATTCTTCAGTGCCTGGAGGCTCAGGTACTCTTAAATTCTCCTCTGTTACAATGAATTGACCAACTTCTAGCCTTGTGCTGGTCCAATTAGTCTGTACAGCTGTATCTCTGACTGTTATGTCATTGTGTGACCTTGACAAATCCATATGACATTGGGTTTTGGCAGGTTTCCTTGGGCATTTGTGCTTGGTGAGGGCAATGCTGGAGTTTTCTGCTATTATCCAGGCAAAGGCGACGTAATTCCTTAATTAAATGATTGGATTTCAATCTAGGCTCCCTTTTAACCTATGAATTTCCTACATAAAGATCACCTAATTTGATGATGTGGGAATTTTGTTTCTTGGCCTGAGTTCTTGCTGGCAATTCAACATGATTAAAATGTCTGGAGAGCATCTTCAAGTAGAGCAGGCTTTGGTGTCCCATTGTCCTCTCATCCTTGAATGGATGTCTGTTTCTCTTGGCCCTCTTACTCCAACTTTTGATCATTTATGAAATACTGCCAGGTGAGAAGGTAGCCTCCTGGGGAAGATTTGGAGAGATTAATTCATGCGTTAGTTATTTGGAGGCTAGAGGGCTGTAACTCTCCACTTGCAGGAGTGCTGGACAAAGAACAGGTCCCCATGTTCTGAGAAAGTACTAGATATCAAGACTCCCTTCCCTCCATTGGTGGGAATTGCAGTTTTAAAAAATTCAGTATTGGATTCTAAGTTTCTTTAATATTTTTCTTTTTTAAGGAACTGAACTGAATATGTTTGCTCGATCTTTTGTCACCATATGTCCCCAGTCACCTGGCGAGAGTGGAAGCAGCAGGCAATTTAATTTGTTCACAGTATAATCTTGGTTTCTTTTGAGTAAGAGCTTTTAGCAGCTCTGCTCCCTAATTGTGGAATTTACTACCAATTTCTAGTCACAGTGCCCTGCCTGTCTCTGCTTAAATAAACTAAAACTTTCTGCATTCCCAGAAGAATTTGAAACACTCCAGTGCGGGGGTTGGCGGGAGGTTGGGGGGGGGCGTGAAAGGGCATCTGAAAGAGGCAGGGAGAAATGTTTGTTGTTCAGTGCTCAGGTTTTCCCCTGGAAAGAGGGATGCACAAATTCACACTCACTCTTATTTCTGTTTCAGGAGACTGTGTAAGGAAAATAAGAGTAATGATAATAAAATCAAGGAAAACAGTAGAGGGGAGGCATGGAGAAGTAAAAGAGGTAAAAATGGAGAAGAAAGCAAAGTTCTTGGAAGAGCCAAGGAGGGAATGAATCAACCTATTCTCTCATGTCCTTTCCTCCAACTTCTCTGTAACTGCAGTGAATTTAGTGGCTTTCTTAAATCAGTGACATTCACATATATCACAGGGCTGTTCTTTTTGCTGAAATATTTATTTGCCTTGAGTTAGACTGTATGAAACATTAACCACAGACTTAGTAACTGACACTTAATGTTCCCTTGTTTTGCTGGACGCCATTGCCCAAGGATTAAAGACCCCTGAGATGGAGTAGAGCCCCTTCCGACACCCTGTCCACCCCCAGAGCTGCTGCAGCCAGACCCCAGACTCCAATGGTGGCAAGCTCAAGTTACCTCTACAGCCATCGCACCCTTAAGCCGCTGAGATGTGCTCTGAGATTTCCTTTGTTTGTTGCTTATTCATTTAATTTATTAACTGTAAGACGGAGAGAGCACATTTGCAAGAATTCTGGTAAAAGCAAAGTGGTGGAAAGAGTGAACAGGTTTATGAATATAATTTCATCATAAGCTTCCCAGGGGAGTTGGAAATCCTTTCCCATTGCTATACAATGGGCTATAGAAAGACTCACTGAAAAGATGTCACAGCAGAGGGTGGGAGAAATTTTGTGAATCCTAAGGCTCCTGATGACCTGTATCAGGGACATAAAGTGACATTCAGCAAGTAAAGATTTCAGCTTTCAGATGGTTACATTTCAGCTTTCAAATGGTTACACACACGCACACACACACACACACACACACACACACATGCAATCTGGACCTCAATAAGTGAAGATCCACCATCTTGGCACAGTGAGAAAAGACGTTATTCAGGAAGCCTAGCAGGTAGTTGGGATTCGGAGACTCTCTACCCAGCTTTTCATGGAACCGGATTGTTTATGAGACTCTGGGGATTAAGGGCAGCATCTCTTCTTACAGCTGAGCTTGGAGCCCTCTTGTCTCTCTTGCAACGTGTGAAGAAAATCTGCTACAGAGCTCTCCACTCTGCATAGAGAGCCATGGTGCATCCACCGTGAAGGAGTTTCTTCATTTATAATTAAGATCAGGAAGCAGACTAGTGTGTGTTTTCTAAGATAAAGTAATGACCTTCATACTGAGAAAATGTAACCCTCCACCTCTGTTAGGTGTCAGTGTCCTTTTGAAGGAGAGTTGGGCCAGGTGAGGTGGGGAAAGGTCTGAGAACTGGACAGATTTGGAGGATGGGATGGTCACAGGGGTCATCAAGGTTCACGTCAGAAGAAGCAATGAACTGAGTCAAAGCCAGGCAGGACCAGAGAGGCTGGGAGGAGGGAGGGATCACAGGGACTGTGGTCTGGGCTAGAGGTAGAACTCGAGTTCCTGAGCTAGACAATAACCTCAAGGAGAATGGATGATGTTACTGCTTTAGTCCCCGATACCACCTCCAAGCTTAGCCCGCAGTTCAGCACATAGTTAATGTTCAATAAATATTTACTAATGGGTTGAATGAATAAATGAATGAAGTAGAAACAGGGACTGCACAATAAACTAAGACATGTCCCGGTGGGCCAGGGAATAAAACAGTGATACTATTAGCAGAGTAGGGGCATTGTATTACATCTGGTCCCAGGCACAGGCAAGGAGGTCTTTTTGGAAGCAGGCATGAGTTCTAATCTAATGGGCTTAGATTCTGGGTATTTATCCAGAAGAATTGAAATCAGGATCTTAAAGAGATATCTGCACTCCATGTTCACTGAAGCATAATTTACAATAGCCAAGATGTGGAAACAACCTAGATGTCCATCAGCAGTTGAATGGGTCAAGAAAGTGTGGTATATACCTACAATGGGATATTATTCAGCCTTAAAAAAGGAAATCCTGCCATATGCAACAACATGGATGAACCTGGAGGACGTTATGCTAAATGAGATAAGCCAAACACAGAAAAACAAATACTGTATGATCCCTCATATACTGTATGTATATGAGGAACCTAAAATAGTCAAATGGATAGAAACAGAGAGTAGAACAGTGGTTGCCACGGGCTGGGGTGGCGAATGGGAAGTTGCTGTTCAATGGGTGTAAAGTTTCAGTTATAAAAGATGAGTAAGTTCTGGAGACCTGCTGTACACCATTGTACCTGCAGTTAATAATACTGTACTGTACACTTAAACATTTGTTAAGAGGGTAGATCTCTTGTTAAGTTTTCTTACAATAATAATAATAATAATAAAAGAATTAGATGCAAGGATGGTTTGATATTGAATGGCCTATCTTCAGGCCCATGGCCTTTACATTCTTGCTGGGCAGACACAGGGCTGTGATCTGGGCCTGGTTTGGAGGATTGTGTAGGGCAGGTGTGAAAGGTCTCAGCTAAACAGATCTGAAAGGTATAGAAGACACTTTTCCTTGATTCAGCTGGCTCTGGGAAAACTCACATTTCAGCGCCATGTTTAAGGGTGCAGGCAGGAAAGGAGAGTTGGTGTAGAAGTTTGTGCCTCCAAATATTAAGTGGGGTGTATGTGTGCGTGTGTGTGTGTGTACATTTATGAGAGAATTTAAGGTGCAGTACATGGAAGGAGACATCAGAGAAATAGTCACACCTGGAGATAAACAGAAATATGGAGAGAGAGTGAGATAGCTACAGAAGTAACAGACGCAGAAAGAGAACAAGAGAGACAAAGGTATAGAAAGAGTCAGAGATAAGTCTATTGGAATTTCTCCCCCCCTCCCCCATTATTCACAATAATTGGCATGACTGAGGATGGAGTGGTTCTTATCAATAATGAAAACTCTAGAGGTCTATTTCTGTTAGATCATAGAAGGTTTAGAGAAGTTAAGATTAAAAAAGAAGAAAATCATCCTCAAAATAGAGAAAAGGTATTCTTTAAAAAAGAGAATTCGGTCACTATGAAATAATAAAATTATTTAAGTTCAGAAACACAGAAAATGCACCAAGAGGGATCCCAGTTCCCCAGGATGTGGGCTGGGTGCAGGTGATAGGCCTTACTGGCAAGCCACTGTGCTGGGTATTTTGGTTATGAGCTCTTTACTGAGATTCCCTCCTATATCTGTACCCATGTACAGATGGGTACAGATATAGGAGTAGACTATAGCCTGACACTATGGTGACTAAAAAAATATTTATGGATCAAAATATTAATACGCAGGTGCTCTTTTCTTTGCTCTTATTCACATCCAGGTGAGCTCCAGGCCAGTTTTCTTCCTGGCATCTCTTCCCCACCTTGTGCGTAAACAGAAATAAATTATACTGCAGGCTAGTCAATAGGAAGTCTTCCAAACCCAGGCTTTAATCCATCTTGGGTGATAGTTCATCTCACACAGTCCCACCAGACAGGAATAACTTATTTTAATTGGCCATCATTCGTGAACTGGAGCATAGTCTACTTTCGAAATGACACAGCCACTTTATTGTCACTGTATTTCTCTGACTCATGGTGATCTAACTGAAGGGAGTAGATCAATTTTCCATAAATCATAAAAGTATGTAGAAAAATAAAGTGGATTTCTTTCCCCAGCCGTTTCTAGCTCTCCACACAATGCCCAAAAAGAAAAGATCATTACTTTCAGTGACCATCCAGCTATACTTGGAATTCCCCCAAAAGGTGGCCTTAGGAAGTAAAAGCCAGAGAGACAATGGCTGGGAAAGGGAAGAAGGTGGGCCATTCTCCAAGCTTCATTGGCCCTTTGTTAACTGGGTTGACACAATCAAGACTTTCATAGAATCTGTGTTCTTTATCAGAGACCGTTGTTCCTTGGGACTGGGATGGTCATTTATGTAATGGCGTTCGGACTCTTATACCCTTCAAATGCCAGGAAGGTAGCAAGCATATGCCCAAGAGTGTGGGCAGATGGACGATGGGAAGTCCCTGCACTCCCAGTGGAAGCCTCTGGAACCACATCATCACGTGGACAGAAGACCCTGCCCTGAGCCTCAGTGTCATTTTCTTTCTCTCCTTTAACCAAGGACCTTTTTGGAAGAGGTTGGGAGGGGAAGGCAGGCACACCTACTCTGTGGTTAAGAATTGCCATCTTAATAAAGACAATCTCAGTGGGCAGGTTAATCCAAATAGAGACAGTGGAATCCTGTGAATTCCTCCCATGATCGCTCTGGATGCCCCCATAGTGGGTGAGGCCAGGCCTCCGGGGTTTCCTATGCTGCCCTTTTCCAGGGTCTCTATGCATATATCTCTGTGGCACTGGTTTAGAAACCCACATCTTCTCCCCATGGAAGGCAGTCACTAAAGAATTTTAGTCATCTGCGTCTAGATTATAGAAGTCCTATGGGTAGTTAAGAAGGATTTTTTTCAGCTGGAAAATAATGGTTTTCAAGAAAAAGGAGGAACATGATTGTAAAGGAGATGTAGGTATGTGTGGCTATGGATGTGTGTACAAATGGTATCTAAATTATGAATCTAAATTATGAATATTTAAAAGATAAAATTTTAAACAATGCCCAAGAACCATTAAGTATCCATTCACACACATAGTTTAGAAGGTGTATTTGGAGGCACTAAATCACTTCTTGGAGGCACTCAGGCTCCCCGTCCCTTTCCTGCAGCTTTTCTGAGCAATTGAAGCCTCCACTCACTCCCTAGTAAAGCTAAGGTCTTACTACCTTAGCTTCATACATCAGGGAATAAATGGAGGCCACCAGGTAAGTCTAAGGTTGGTGCCAAAGTTTGTTGTACTTTGGGGCACCTTTTCATGTGTTCACATAAAACAGATTCATGTGTATGTGTATGTACACGTACATCATTACACATGTGTGTATTTTGGGGTTTTAGATAAATATAACTAAGACATAGTATAGCTGTCATCTGTAAATGTTCAAGAATAACCATCCTTACGTAAAACTGGTATACTTTGATTTGAAGTATTTTAGCAGGCAAAATTTTCTTATAAATTAAACTTGGAAATATTTTTACCTGATCCATTCCAGCAATATATTTCAAGTACATTTACTTTCCCTACTTTCTTTCTGATAAATGGTATAATTTAGTAATGAATAATTGATTCATTGAAGCATATAGGGGTGGGGGGCTTCTTAATTCTAGTTTTGTAAAGAGTTGTCTTGGCTGTTTGCCCAAGGCTCCCAGTTCTAGAACTGCTAGTTTAGTGTTCCAGAATCATGAGTTTGGTGGCCTTCCCTGCTAACACACCTCTGGGCTATGTCTGTAAATAAAATGACTCTGACTCACTTTTGCAGTGTCTGTCTTCCAGGGTTTCAATTTAGTGTTCAAATGCTGCTCTGTGGGCGTACCTTTAAGAAATGGGTTGCCAATAGATAGACATAATACAAAGACAGAATTACCCAGTTAGAAATGCCAGAAGACATCTCTGAGCAGTTATGGAGATGAAGACGTCTGGAAAGTTTATTGCCCTTAATTTGATGGCATTTCCTTCCCTGCCCCCTCCCCCATCTGTAGGTGTTAGGAGATCTTTAAGGGAGCTTGACATTTAGCTTGGAAATGAATACACTTTTTGTTTTTTTTTTTTTTTTTGGTTCTTCTTAACAACCAGGGTAAGTTTTCATGGGTAATTTAGCAAATGTCAAACTTTTCTAATAATGTAGGTTTGATTTATACAGCCAAGCTTGTTATTCTCATTACCTAGAAGCCTCAGAACTTGGGCAGCTTTCAAGCCAAGTTTCACCACTAGCCTCAAATGCCCACAGCCTCCCAGGGAGACATGTGCCTTCTTCCCTCTTAGCATTTCGGCTGCTGCCTCTTTTTTACCTGCTCTGATTTCGAAATCCACCAGTCAGGATGCCAGTAGGTACAAATATCAGCTGCTTCTTTTTCTTTCTGATTCCTACTTAATACAACAAAACACATCAACAAAAGTCACTTCTCTTGATAATCACACAATATCTTGTCTTTTAATGATGCGAGCAAAGTGGGAAATTTTGGTTTGTGACCAGTCAATCAAGACTTATTTGTTGAATGGCATTGCACGCACCGTCCTCTCTACACACAATTCTTATTTGCTTACCCAGTATCAATTTCCTTTTTTTTTCTGGTAATCCTTCTTTTTTCTTGGTGCACGTCATTTGGTTCGTGTCAATGTCCTCCCAGGGTGAAACTGATTCTGCTCTCACTTCCTTGTCATGTGATCCAGCCTGGCCAATTGGAGCCTAATATCCCCTGGTCTCTGTGATTGGTTAAAGATCAGCAGGTGACCTGATGAAAGCCAACCAGAGCTGAGAATGACCATGAATAAGAACCTCTTTTCCCACTGGGGTTGCTGGAGAAAGAAATTGCAAGCCTGAGACTGTCAGTGTCCATCTTTGGGTATAGCCTGCCTGAGAATAAAGCTACCTCAGGGAAAATCAGTCAAGAAATAGGGAAAGAGGCACGCTTTGAATCCTTGGACTGCCACACCTAAAGGCAGAATCCACCCTTAGCCCCTCCTTCATTTTTCTTTAAGCCAGTTTGGGTTGAATTTTTTGTCATTTGCCACTGAATGAGACATATTCCTCTCCTGCAAGAGCTGGTGTGGGGAGATAAAAGTACCAGGTCAGATTTGATATATGGGGCGATGGAGGCAAATGGCGGGTGGCAAACATCCCTGTGAGTGAGGGGTGTCTGTGAAGGCTTCATATTATGGAAGATTTTGCGTTTCAGCCAGGCCTTGAAGGGTGAAGAGGATTTGGAGAGCAAGAGAAGGTCCTCATGTGAGCATCTGTTCCTCCTTCCACTCCACCTCCCTGAGACCACTTGGTCTCTGCTGGGTGTCTTCTCTCTCCATTGATCCTTTAATGCTCCTTTTTCTCAGGATTCTGTGCTTGGATGACTTACCATCATGCCCTCTAGCTCTTGGTTCAATCAACACCCAGAGTTTTTGATTCCCACCTCTGTATGCAAATGATTCCCAAATCCATTTCTCCTAACAAGATGTCAGTTTTGAATTCTAGCCCACATTTACGACTGGCAACAATTTTCACCTTTTAAGTCTTAGAGGCTTCTCACACTTAATATACTAAACTTAAACTCATCACCTTCCCCACCCCCACCTCTTTCCTTTCTTCCAGGTTTTAGTCCTAATTTTGGCTCACTGTATTGTCCACATCAAGGAATAAACCCTGAATTCATCCCCAATTCCTCCCTCTTTGAACTTAAAATAATCAAAAATTTTTTTCTACTCCCTCAATATCTTGGAATGTTATACCCCTCGCTTTAGTCAAATATCTCTGCAGATTTTTGCAAGAGTTCTAGCTGGTTTACCTTACAACATTTGCCTTTACTGACAGAAAGATTTTTTTTTTTCAGATCTATTTTTATCATAACACACCCATATCTTGGGTTCCCTTTTGACTAACAAGGTTACATGCAAATTCCTTAGCATGGTATATAACACTATTCATGGTCTGGCCCCTGAATTCCTTTTCTTGCATTATCTTTCACAAATCACCAATGTACTCCCAGCTGTATCAAGCTAATTGTAGTTTCCCAAACACACTGTGTTCTATTCACAACTGCTGAATCGGCAAATGATTATTGTTGGCTTAGATGGGCAGAAAGACCAGGAACCAGTAATCTTTGTGTAAATCTAGGATACAAAGAGAAGTCAAGCACGGTCAGCACTCGAGGCAGACTAGCCATCTTCTCCAAGATGGATGGAGGTGCATCTTATGGGCTACAAGATCCTCACCAAGGGGGTGCCCAGCAGAGGATAGTCAGGCATGAATAAGGGAACCTCATGGTAGACCTTCAGGAGGCCTAACTACTTCTTCCAGGCCCACCCTTACTTACTGAAGACTGAGCAATTTCTTCCTCTAAGTTTAGATGGAAATATGTCAGGAATCATCTCGCCTGGGCCAGGTGCCCCACATAAATCTTGGGGTTAAACTATGTAGATTGTAAAACAATCAGGCATGAACACAAACATCATGCATCACTCTTGGATTAGGTTGATGCTGCCTGGCTCAAAATCGTTCCTGAACTTGGGTTGGTTGTCCAGTCACCTCTGGGGTCGTGCTAATCAGTCCTTAGATCAGCCATAGGGATCATGCTGCAAGACACCATGGTCCCCACCTTTGGGCCTTTGCATGCTCCCTATATCTGATCTGCCCTTTTTCTCCTTCTCTACCTGTGAACTGCTGCTCACCTGTTAAAATTCAGTATGGATGTCACCACCTTTGTAAAAATGCCTCTGTCCTTTCACTGTTGTTAGAGAAGCAGCTCTCAGGTTCTTGATGCACTTTGTATACCCCCTCTTGTAGAGCTCACTGTGTTGCTGTGATTGTCTCCCCTGACCACATTCTGTTTATCTTGGCATCCCCAGGATATGCGTAATGTCTGGCCCATAGCAGGTGCTCATAAAGAGTTTTTGAATAAATGACTGAATGAGGCGAGGGATGGAATGAGCAAAAGTAACAAACCCAGAGAGTCAAATATACACAGCTTGCTTGTGAGAGCTTGTTGCAGATGTGGCGGAAAATACATTGCAGACATAGATTGAAGAAGTCAGCTTTATTTTTGTAGTAAAATTGCTCTAAATGTACAACATTGTGAATCTGATTGAAGAAAATGTGAACTATCTAAACAAATGAATTAATGGTGTTATAGAAATGTATTTGTTGCTAGAAATGTTCAATTTCGACATCAATTTAAAGTATTGATGCAGGACAAAGTCTCACAGGGTTGATTCTGGGAATGAACTAGATGTATGCGTCAGTGTAGTTTAGCTGTTATAACAAACACCCCTCGAATCCAATGTCTTGACCCAATAAAATCTTAATTGTTGCTCACGCTTAATGCAGTGAGATTATTCTTGGTTGGGTGGCTGTGCTCCAAGCAGTGAATTAGGGACCAAATTGTTTCTATCTTGTGACTGTACCACCTTGTAGCTTCAAGGTTGCTGGCAGCAGGCATAGGCAAGAGAGCAGGACAGTTCCACAGGACCTTTACTCTCTGTCTTCCTTTGGGGGTGTGTGTGTGGCTGACTAGGATTATAGACTAGAACTCAGTTTTGTGGCCCTACTGAAGTTCAAGGGGGCTAAGAAATGTGGCCTTCCTTTATGGCTAGGAGGAAAATGATGTGGTTTCATAACCATAGAATACTGTTCCTTCTGTGCTAGAAAATTAAAAAAAGAGAGAGAGTATGCATTTAAAACAAATTATAGCTCAATGGAAATAATATTCACAGCTCTAAGTCTTCCTTAAAAAGACCTGTAAAAAATTACAAAAGGCATGTGGCATTATTTTTCAACTGTGGAAATGGTTGCTTTGTACTCATTCAAGTGGACAGGATCATTTAACAGCAGTGATTCTATCAGCATCACCATCATCATCATCATCATTATCACATCTTCATTGAAAGCTAATATGATGGATAGGTCACTGCACTAGGTAATGGAGTTTCAAGGAGGCATAAAGGCCTTGAGGGTCTTCTAATCGAGTTGAGAAGTCAGAGTAACTACACGTATAAGGTAAATCATACTGCAAGACTGTATGTGCTTAGTGCTAAATGAGTGGCACTGATATTTTGGAGAAATGGGCTTCCTCAAGATGGATATAATGGACTCTAATAAATATGGGTATTGCCTGTGTCAGAGCATCGTGCACTATGAAAACCATGATGGCCTTTAGGGATATAGGCCACCTCCTTCATTTAATAGGTGAGTGTAGCAACTCTTCTCTAAAGATGCCCCACCTTTCCAGATCTTATAGAATTATAATCCCACTCTTATGTAAGACCCTCTCCTTGAGTCTGGGCTAGCCCCCTGACTTGCTTTTTACCCAGAGAATGTGGCAGATGTCACACTGGGCCAGTTGCAGGGCTAAGCCTGGCAGCTTCTGCCTTGGTTTGCTACGAATGCATACTCTGGGGGAAGCCTGCCACCGTGTCAGTGGGCAAAGCACTGTGAGGTGCATGCTGTGAGGAAGCCCAAGCTAGCCATGTGGGGAGGCCATATGGAGGGAGAGATGCCAGCCAGCCATTAGCCATCCCAGTTCAGATGCCAGGTATGTGAGTGAAGCAGCCCCAGCCAAGTCCATCATTCAGGTGACTCTCACACCGCCGCCACCTGACTTCAACCACATGAGAGACCCTGCGTGATAACTTGCCAGCTGAGTCCAGCCAACTCACAGAACCACTCTTGCCTTGAGCCTCTAGGTTTTGGAGTGGTGTGTCACGCTCCCGTAGATGATCAGAACAACGAGGAAACTGGGATCACAGAGGCTACACGAGCTCCCCAGGGGCAAGCACTGTTTGTGACAGAGACAGGAGGAGAGCCACGTTCCTCGAATGATTCACAATCATGTGTATCTGAGACCAGGGCTTCATGAATGGTACTTTAGGGAGGGTGCTAAGGCTTTGATTCCTGGGCTCCACCCTCAGCTGTTCTGACTCAGTAGGGCTGAGAGTCTGAATTTCTAACAAGCTCCCACGTAACATGGATGTTACTGATCTGCACGGCACTTTCAGTAGCCCTGCCTTAGACCAGGCCAGAGCTGATCTCTCTCCCAGCACAGGGTTGGCAGACAGCAACTGCTCCTTTCCCATGGTGCCTTTTCACAACTGCCTGCTTGCTGCATTTCCAGGTAAGTAATTGAAAAGTGCAAAGTGACAGGCCTTGTTCAGGAAGTGCCCGGTCGCAGCTGAGCCAGATTTTAGCTTTTCCAGCTGTAGGTTGAAGAGGCCCATATGGTCTGTGAGAGGAGCTCCACTTCTCTGAGCTCTGCTTTCTCTCGCTATGACAGCCTGAGTCTCATAACCTTATTACCAGAAGCAATTAGGGGCATCATCCAGATTTGCAGATCCATTTCCCATGGAGACGCATGTTAGGAATCTCCCACAGTGAATTTAATTAGCAGAAAACGCGGTTCAGCCAGCGACCTGCCGTGCAGAAAACAGTCATGGCTGCCCAGCAATCGAGGCTCCCTTTTCTTAAAAAATGACAAGTTTTCTTAAAAGGTGGTGATGAGTCCCAGCCAGACATCAGGTGGGACTCTGTGCAGTCTGATTCCCTGTAACCAAGCAACTCACACATCTTGCTTCTATTCAGTTTAAAGAACTCACCTAGGCAGAGATGCCGGTGAGAGACAATAATGGCTTGCAAATGATGGTGTTTCCTTAGTGTACGTGGGCCTAGGTTGGCCACTGGTGGACCTCTGCAGATGTTTTGGATGTGATACCACAATCATATTTACTTCTGGGATTGTTAGTGAAGATTATCTAATGAGTGTTTATATCCTACCTTAGTGACGGGTGCACTGTGAATTTGCTTTAGCTATCTCTGCATAAAAAGCCAGAGGATTATAGTCTTCTTTCACTGTGTGCTGGAGATGAAAGGTGACCTTGTTAGGCATGAATGAAAGTCATGGGCAAACATTTGTCAAGCATCAGTGGGGGAATAGACCCCTCCTTTGCAGAATATTCATGCTATTGCAATACCTATTATGTATGATGTGAGAAATTGATTGAATATGCTTCTTGTACTAGAATCCTATATGAGGATTAACGAATATATTAGGTACCAGATGGTATAATTTGGCATTGACTAAAGTTATTGGTAAACTGAGAATTTTTAATGTCCCCAGTGTTTCTGGTTTGGACTAATTGATTGATGATAAAATTTAGCCAGGGTTTTTGCACTAATGGGGCTGTGACTTAAGGGTGGGTGTTC
Source organism: Eschrichtius robustus (assembly GCF_028021215.1). NCBI lineage: Eukaryota > Metazoa > Chordata > Mammalia > Artiodactyla > Eschrichtiidae > Eschrichtius > Eschrichtius robustus. The sequence continues at coordinate 40,846,911 of NC_090839.1, forward strand.
ATGGCGGTAACTCCAAGGGGAGGATTTAGTTGTGAAAGAGGAGCTCTTGGGTCAGTTGGTGAGTGCATCTTACTTTCAATTATGATACCAATTTACATTACCATAAGCAGCCATACTTGAAGATGTCCATCCATTTTTCTTCATCATTTCTAAGATGGAACAGTATTATTAAAAAAACAAACAAACAAACAAAAAACCCTGGTTCGTCTCACACCTCTTAAAAATCACACCTATTTGTTTTTATTACATTTATTTGATCACTACTGAAATATGTTTTTTTCTTACATTTATTGGGTACTCACCCAATAAATGGTCTATTCATGAACACTAACTTTTCTGGTCTATTTATGGTCTATTCATGAACACTAACTTTTTTTTCTCTTTCTGGTCTATTCATGAACACTAACTTTTTTTTTCCCATTGGTATTTTTGTCATTCTTTCTCATTGATTAGAAAGCTTTTAAATATAAAGGTTGTTGAGCCTTGAACCATGTTGGTAAGCATGGGTATTGAGGGCACTTAGAAGTGTGCTTGAGCTGTTGGGCCAGATAAGTTGGTTATGCAATGGGTGATGGGACAAAAATGTGGGCTTCTGTGAACCCCACCTAGGTGTTTGCATGCCGAGCAAAGGAAGAATATTTGCAAAGGTGGGGCTAGCGGGCAGCTGTCTAAAAAAGTTGAAATTTGGGGTAATGTATTACTTTAATTTACATTCACTTTACAGTCTGTGCACATGAGAATTATTTGGAAGAGGTTTAATTTTACTAGCTGCTGAAAGCAGGAAGGTAGCTAGCAACAGACCAGAAAGAGCTAGGCAGTTTGTTAATGCACTGGGGCAATATTGTAACAATGCAAGGCAGGGCTAATGGCTCAGCGGGGGAGTCCATCAACCTGCAGTTCTCTGGTTTTGAGGGTAATTTGTTTTACTGTGCCAATATGTTTTTTTCTAGCTAGCATTTTCTGTAGTGTTCTGTTGTTGCCTTGGTTTGAAAAGCTTGTAAATACAGCTTGAAGGTGCTCTGGAAGGACAAGGTATTGCCAACTTCATCCTGGTGGATTAAATTCACTGCATCCCACTTCTTTTCCCATGAAACCCAAACGTGCTGACCTTGTATGTCTTTCGAAATACGGCAGAACTGAACTTAAAACCTGGACCTTTTCAGATGGGTGGGTCCTCATCTTGAGTAGACCCAAAAGAACTCTTAAAATAGCCAGAAAATCTAATTCTGTTCTATCACAACCTACCCAATTTTGTCACATTTATTATGTTTAGAGTGACTTGAATGTTTAGCCATTTTAATCAGTGAAAAAACTATATTTGGTCGAAAATTTAGTTTGTGACTACTGGGAAATTTGATTTATCTGTTTTAAGCAACCATCTGGAGTAAGTTTATTTGTACTACGTGTCATGCATATATTTATGCTGCAAGATCAAAATCCTTAAATTGCATCTTTTTGAAATTGTATATATTATATAATGACAATTGCCAACATCACAATGAAGTGATTACATGGCTTTAATCACTTAAAAAATGTAAACATCGTGCAACAAAAAGATTACAGTGTATAATGAGCAAGTTCATTTACTAGAATATAAATGTGTGGTGAATAATGAAATGTATACACTGTGAGCTGAGATGAATCTTCTGTCATTAGAAATACAATTACAGTGTGTTGAAATTTCCAAGGTCTAACGAAAGTAAATAGATTGTTATCCAGCCAAAAACAGATCCAATTCATTTGTGAAAGTTTTCCTTAATTATGCCATAAATATATTAAATAATTTATACTTAATAAAGACTGAAAAATATTGATAATGTATATATACATATGTGTATTTTTTTTTCAATCAAAGAGCAGAGTTTGTCTGGGTCTGCTCTGTGTACAATTTGAAGACTTCCCAGGTAGCTTTCAGTGGTCTACTATTGTCCCTTTACCCCACACCCCCCATATCTTCCTGAGAGCACCATTACATCCCGTTATGCTTTATATTCTCCCTATCAAAATCATTTCATAGCAAAAGATCTGAGGAACACAGCCATACAAAAGGATGAGCTAAGGGATACTAATTCTTCATGCATATGGCATAGCAGATCCCTCCTGTCACTGAAGTCATACCAGCTTGTGCTGAAATTCCAAAATTGCCACTTCCTACTTGACCTTGGGTAAATTACTTAACCTCTCTTGAGTTTTCTTTTATGAAATAGACTATCCATAATATCCTCTTCGGGTTTTGATGAGGATTAAGTGGTGTATTTCATATATTGCTCTTGATAGAGTGTGTTGCTCATGATGGGTTAATAATGTTACTTCCATTCCTCTACTATAATGCTAGTTCCTTTCTTTTGCTAATTGCAGTGTGATCTTTTTGGTAATTAGCTTCTCCTGTCTTCTTTCCTGTTGTGTCGGGTAGGACATTTCAGATATGTAACATAACACCCACCTAAAAGTAGTTTAAACTATGAGAATATTTATTATATCACATAGCAACAAGCATAGCAATTGGGGGTTCAAGGATTGGGACAGTGCTCAATGGTGTCATCAAGGATCCCTCTTTCTGCTTCCTACCTTCACCGTATTGAATTGGTCCTTTAGCTGTCTCTCCTCAGGGTTGCAAGATGGCTGCTACTGTTCCAGGCATCACGTGTAGCCATGACCATATCCAGCTGAAGAAGAATAGTGTTTCTTCCTTGCATCTCTTTTTATTGAGGTGAAAAAGTTTTCATTATTTCTTACCCCTCTCCCAGCAGACTTTCCCTCAGGTCCTATTGGCCAAAGTCCTGACATTGTCCCATGTCTTAGTTTCAAGAAAGGGTTGGGAAAGGATATAAATATTTATTATTTAGAATAAAATAAGGATATTTTAGCCTCCTTTTTGAGGAATAAGACAAGGAAAATTGGGAAGGCTCCCACGGGCATTTGTACCATCTCTAAATCATGTAAAGTACTTATCTTGATGGGGTAGTATGGAGATGAAATGAGGCATGTGGCATATGTATGGTTATCAATAATAGATCATTTTAAGGAAACCCAAAGGAATGTTTCTCAGAGAGTGAGGTTATGTGTATTCAACATGTGATTCATGGGGCATAAATTGATTTGAACAGCAGAGAATGCCGTCCAGATGTTCTTCCATTGCACCAGGTGGGTGGGAAACACCTTGTCCTAAGGCCTTTGCAGGAGAGTTTTGGGGGCTACGGGAGCCTGAGACTTTGTCTTGCCTTAGTTATGCATAGGAAACATCCATCTGGGGGTCCAAATTGATGGGTCTGGGATGGATAAGGAGCTACAGAGAAAATGATGAGTGGTGATCCCTGTGTTCCACCCAGAGTCCCAACAGGGAGATTTTTGGAGTTTGAGGAAACCACCAGCCATTTCTGGAAGGGCCAGCCCTGAATATTTATATTTTGTTTATTTATTCTACAAATATTCATTGAGAACCTATAGTGAGCAGACATTGGGCTAGATGCTGGGGATTTAATGGGTAACAAGACAGGCCTTGTCCTCAGGGAGCTCCTGGTCAAAGTGACCAAGGCAGCCATGTGACAGCTCGGTTCAGTTTATGGGGCTGTTTCAGTAAGCTGTTTCACGGTGTGCTAGTGGGGAGCATGTGGCCTGTAGCTCTGCATGGAAGAGAGGTTATAGGGAAGTGTCCATGTTGATGGGTGTAGGTTTCAATGTTAGTGAAGGAGGAAGAGGGCAGAAGACCATTCTAAGTCATGAAATAATAATAAATTCCACCATCAACGTTGTGTTCCATGCTTTGTGTACATCATCAACAATCCTGACAACAGCCAGGAAGGGAGGGTGGCATCTCAAGGTACTTTCTTCCATTTTACAGGTGGGTTTTCTGAGGCGCGGGGAGGTTAAGTGCCCTGTCTAAAGTCGCACAGTAAGTGGAGAAGTTGGTGTGGGACCCCAGGCAGGTTTGAGGGGGAGCGTATGTTCTTTGTGAGAATGATACTGCCTTCTCATTGCCCCAGGGAGACACCCAGGCTTCAAGAAGGTGACATGAGAGTCATATCATTTGGTTGCATAGAGAAGTGCTCTATCTTACTGCTCAGTTTTCTTTTCACAGCAAGTTTTCTACACAGTGGTACTGCGAGCTGATAGTCTACACATCCATCTCTGGTTAGGGCACCCCCCAGCCCCAGAGCTACACCTGAGAAGGAGGGTTGGAGAGAAAATGCAGATCTTGCAAAGGTTGTAAGAAGAGCCCAAGGGAACCCTCTTTAGTCTAGCATTTTGTGTATATTTGATTACAGTGTGAACCAACTTGGAATCCTGTGTACTGTGATGTCCCATGTGTTAAATCTTGGTTTAGCTCACCAATGTTCCACTGCATATTTTTATAGTTTTTTTCATTTTGTATCACTTAGTTTCTGCAGTTAGCAAATAAGACACAGGTTTTCAACGAAGACCTTTAAATCCTGGCTCCACACTTTCTTAGTTTCCATCATTGCTTAAGAGTTTACTGACAGCACATTCTCAGTGTTATTCGTAAAGTCAAATGAGCTAATATTTGTAATGTACCTGGCACATCCATCTACCTCTCCTCCTTCTTTATACCTTTAAGCCACCTGCAAATTCTCAAACAGGGAGACCTGACATTTCTGGGTCTGTTGGTTTAGCCAGGGCCTAGGTTGCAGCTCAAGCTACATATTAGAATCACTGGGTGAATTAAAAAAAATACTGAGCCCAGGACTCACCCCAGACCAGTTAAATAAGGATCTTTGTGGCACACTAGTGCTTTTGTAGTACATTCCCAGGTGATTGTAACAAATGGTCTGGACCACAACTGGACCAAGAAGCAAGAGGAGCTTGAGGATAAGATTACCTTGTGGACAGAGGTATTATTTGCAATAAGGCTGGGGCAGCTAGACAATGTTCTCAAGCCCTGGTAGGCTACCTTTTATCTGGAATAAATGTTTAGGCAAGTGGACTCCATTGAAATGGCCCACAGATTTTGCCTCCTCTATGTCTTCACATCATAAAGCCATAGCAATGAGGTCTGGGGCCACAGAGAGAGAATTTAGGGTTCCAAGCATGGTAGATCTTCAATATCTGTTGGATGAACTGAGATTCTTGCTGGAGGGCTGATGTTGGCCTGCTGAGATGCTGCTGGAGGCTCGGGCACCAGAGGACCTTCAGGTTTATATCAGGAAGATAACCTTCACTCTTCAGTGAAGTTCAACACAGAGAGACCACTTAGGTCTATAAAGACAGTGCATTCAGACTTAACTTGCATAGGCTGGGGGTAGGAGTGGGCAGTTGTTCAAACAGATTCCTACCCCAGAGTTCTCTAGTCAACAGGTTTGGGTGGGGTCTCAAGAATTTGCATCCTAACCAACTTCCAAGTGATGCTGCTGGTCTTGGCCATACTTTGGGAAGAACTCTTTGAAAAGCCAGCAAAGGAACACTTGACTGGGAGCTGCTCCACAGACCACATAGATGGCTTCAGAGCAAGAGTTCTCCTAGGTTATTTCTCTGAGCCAGAGATCTTCTGGGGGAAGGTGCAAGGGTGGACCAGCCATGGTGAGGGAGGCATCATTTTTTCCCCATTCAGCCTCCAGGGGTGAAATGGAGAGCAGAATTCAGGGTGACACTACAGGATACTGGGGTGCAGGTGAGTGAGGAGGGGGTCTTCCTGAACATCTTCAGCTGTTAGAAAGAGGATGGTGGGTGACAGGACAGCTGGTTTCCGGGCTGCGAGGGTGCAAGGGTGCTCTCCTGTTTATGTCAGGACTGTCCCCCGAACCCTTGCTGGAGGGCTGATTAGACCACCCGCTGCTTAGTTACCAACAGGGAGCCTTCTTGCCTCCCAGGGATGCCTGTACTGGGAAGGCAGGGATATGAAGAAGCAGCAGTTTCCCCTGGAACCACAGAGGCTCTGGAAGCTGCTGTGAGGTGGACACATTAGGGGGCAGATATGCAGAAGCACAACTTTTTATTTTATCTGTAATTGAACTCAGCTTGCTCACCAGTGCCCCACCCCCACCCCCATTTAAGACAGCTCAGTCCCTCTGGTTTAAAGTGTAACCTCTGTGAGGCAAATACGCAGGGGATTCAGACTCCCGAGCGCTCCTTTCTAAGCAAGGCGGTTCTCTGCCTCTTCCGGGTTCCTTCTCTTCGTTTCCGAGGAGGACGGCTCAGTCAAGAGGCTGCACATCTGAAATGAGAGGAAGGGATCTAGCACATGCTTATCTTTGAGTCCCCACTTCCTTCTCCTGCGGGGGGAGGTTGGGGGCGGCCCCCACCTCCGTCCCCATCAGCCCTGGCCGTTGGATGTGCTCTGGGGTCTACTGCTCATGTCTGTCCTGGGCACTGCTTCCAGGGGAACGTCTGCCTTCCTTGCTTGGTTGGGGGTCGGGGTCCTAGTCCATCCTCTCAGAGCTTTCTAGATCTCCCTGTAGCATGTGTGGGGGAGAGGAGGTAGGTTGAGGTGGGAACTCTCGACGTTTTTGCCTGAACAGGGCTTGCCTGCCACCCCTGAGGCTGTCGTACAAACTGTGGGGTCTCCTAGGAGATCCTCCTCCCAAACTTGCAAATGGGAACCCAGGCACCTCTCCTCTGCTGACAGGCTGCCTCCGGATCCCCCCACCAGCCCCAGCCCAGGAAGGCTCATTTCAGTCCTTGTGGTTCAGGAAATGCCCCAAGTCACACCCGACTCTGAATCTTCCCTACTCTCTGGCTTTCCGTCAGCAAAACAAACAAAAGTAAAAATACTCCTTTTTCTCCTTTGAGCCCTGCAAGCTTTTTTTTTTTTTTTTTCTGGTTTTGCAAATGAAAGCTTTGTTTTTAACTAGTCTTTTCCCTCCCTAAAATGGGCTTCCAGAGGCAACTTTGGGATTAAAACCTGAGGACTGAGTCCTTTTATTCTTCCCTGGACTCGGCTCCACCCCAAGCAATGAAGGCCTCAGCATCAGTGGGAGGGAAGTTGGCCGGAGCGGGTGGTGAGAATCACTGGGAATGAAAATATTTTGGATAATATTTCAAATGATCGCGCCAGAGCACTCTTGGGGCCCATGAAGCCCTGCAGTTCCTGCTCTGGCCCCTGCAAACATCCCCATTTGCTTTTCTCCTCCTCTTAAGCCCCTTTCTCCTCTTCCTTCCTCTCCTCCTCTATTCTGGGTTCCCTGAGTTATTATAGCTCTGGCAGCAGGACCAATGTGATTGAGCAAGATAAAATCAAAGATACTTTACCTTTCCTGTCCAAAATTCAAAGAAATAGCGTTCTCAGAGAACCCATAATCTTTTTCAAATTGTCAGCAGCATCTAAAAGTTTCTCTCTTTTTTTCTTTTAATTTTTTTAAGCTAAAGCAAAAGTGAAAAGCAGGGGAGTTTGCATTTCCTATGAAATAATTTCTCTTATACCTGGCTTTAGATGTCAAGCTTGGGGGAATATTACTGGGACTTCATTGGAGCCTACTGATGTTTAAAGCTAGTATATGTTAGTAGGAAAAATGTGCACACATAGAGGTCTATTCTCTGGAACTCAGCAGATAGGTATGTTGAAAAGATAATGATGCAGCCAGAGGGAAGCTCTTTGTTTCAGCGTGCTGACGGCCATTTCCAAATGCACGCAAGTCTTCCTGTATTGAAAATCTTTCCACCAACAGCCAGGGAAAAGCACTGCAAATCTGAGAAGCAAACTGTAAAAATGCAAGCAGTTGGCCAGACCACTGGAAGGCTCAGGGGAGAGACCTTGGGAAGCCAGCGCTGGAAATGGTCATTTAAAGAAATTGGGCTTCTTCTGAATAGCATATTCCGTTTGTATTTTTTTCTGGTGACGAAATTAGTATGGACATAATTAGGATCCTAGAAATTAGTGTTAGATTTTAATGTTGAGATGATTTATCTTGATTCATCTTTTAATTATTCCCATCCAGAATACCTTATATCCAACTGGCTCTTTTCTTAATTTTTGATGGTTGTTGTCATTGTTATTGTTTGAATTAGAAGCCTAGCCTCTATGTTAACAGTTCCTTGTATGTCGTTAACAGATATTCTTTAACAGAATATAATGGTCTGAGGCTCTGAGGCACAGGTCAAGTTCTAGTCCTTGATTTGGACGGTGATTACACAGGTTACATTTTGTGAAGATTTTAATTTGTCATTGTTCTGTTTGGATGTATTATTTCACTCAAATAGCTTACTTTGGAAATTCAGAAAAATGGAGGCACATCTATAAAATCTTTTTTATATAGTTTACACATTAAAGCTCAATTTATTATTAATTTCAAACCCAGGAATGTCCCAGGACAATTGGTAAAGGTGGCTGGGTATATAAAATTTGTGAGATAAAAGGAATTTTAAAATATTATAACTCATCCCCTTCATTTTGCCAGTGAAAAAGATAGGAACCAGAGAGTCAAGTAACTTAAGAAATCCTGGCTTATAAGTGGTAGAGGCAGAATTTGAATGCAGAGCCATATTTTCCACTATGCCATTTGCATAGTAACGTATGGACTCTGTGCTAGATAATACAAGAGTCTATCCTTTATTTGAATAGTAAACATTGTGTATACATCATCTCATTTAATCCATAAAACACTCCTGTTGGGAGATGGAATTTTTATTCCCATTTTTCAGATCAAGAAACTGAGGCTTCTCTAGATAAGTGACTTAGCCAAGTTCACATCATGAGTGTTGGATTTGAATTTGTCTATCAGCATATCTTTTTTTGTATATATTTAAAAAACTTATGCTAATCCTTTATGTCCTTAGGTATTAGCATCAGCATGCTATCTACTTAAATGAGGATTTTACCAACCACAATGAGTCTAATTATGATATTAAGCCAGTGAGCACAGGGGCTGCTAGGAAGGACTTGTTCACTGAACAAAGACCTCTTCAGCCCTTGAATGGAAATTAAAAATTTCTGTGGTGGAGTAAAACTAAACTGGGCTTGGCTGCCCACCCTAATGACATGTCCTGTACCGACAGCAGTTTAGGGAAGCAAATAGTTGGCCTCAAGGATACCAGCCACAGACTTGTGTGAAAGCCAGACACCTTCACTCCAGAATTATGAGCTGAATCTAGCTCAGTGCTCTGTGAAAATAAGTACTTTCTGGATAATTTGTGATTGCTTGGATGATGGCATAGACACTAAATGCTGTCATTACTGAGCTATAACGGCTGGAAGTAATTTTCTCTCAGCCTCAGGGACCACAGATAACTTGTTCTGTGCCTGTTATGAGTCTACATCAGAGAGAAATTCATTTGCTCAAGGAAAGTTATTAAAATACTCTAATTCAATATTTGTGTGAGAAATCATATAATTGACAAATTACAGGTGAGCAGGATCAGTGAGCTCTTTTGTTTCTTCCTTCTGGGACCCACTGCAAATTTCTTGTGTTTACTGTGTTACAGCTTCTTAGATGAATGATTTGTCTATTTGAGCGTGGGATTAAAGACACATGTTCTTGGCATAAAAGCCAAATGCAGCTGAAAGATCTACTCTGCTAGAATATCACCATTCATAGTGCTACCGTCAGCATGTGTGTTTTATCCAAAGGTGACCACAGCCCTGTTTTGTATAGGACAGTCTTGATTTGTCAACAATAAATAAGAGATCATTCTTGGATCTCCTGACTTTAACTCTTACCTTATCCTTAACTTGTCCCATCACTCAAAGAGTTTAACAGTTTATCAGGGAGCCTAAAATAAGTGCACAAGTCGTTTTATCTTTTCTTGATTTTCACATTGAAATGCACCATAATTTTTCTCATGTTCCTTTGAGAGTCTTTCTATGGTATTTTTATTTTGGGTGAGGGAGAGGTCTTTTTCTTTTTTTATTCAAACAGAAAGTCACAAAAATTATAATCATCCTCATCAGTTCACTCAGTCCCATGTAATTAATTTTTTATTTCATCATGATCTTTTGTTAGCACTTTTATGAAGTCATCAGTTTTCCATTAGAGTTCTGAAAATGCTTATTCATTCAGTTCAGCAGTATAGTCAGTTACCAGAAACCTGTACTTGTCAAAGTCTTTTCCATGAATTCCTTGAAGACGAAACCCTTTTATAGGAACCTTTTTGCAAAAGCATCAGGGTACACCCAGAACTGTCTGTAAATGACAAAAGACGTAAAAATGACCATGGTTAAATATTTGATGAAAGTTCATAATAATGCAATTGACAAGAAAATTCAGTTATTTCTGAGATATACTTTTTAAAGTAATAACTAGAATTATAACTTATAACATTATACCAGAACATATAAGGTTTTTAGAAATTTCATGTAATGTCTGAAACATTTATGTTAACATATTTCCATACAAATAACCCAAAGAAAGTTCAGTATTAGTTGGTTTTTTTTCTTGTTTGTTTTTTTATACTGCAGGTTTTTATTAGTCATCAATTTCATACACATCAGTGTATACATGTCAATCCCAATTGCCCAATTCAGCACACCACCATCCCCACCCCACTGCAGTTTTCCCCCCTTGGTGTCCATATGTTTGTTCTCTACATCTATGTCTCCACTTCTGCCCTGCAAACCGGTTCATCTCTACCATTTTTCTAGGTTCCACATACATGCGTTAATATACGATATTTGTTTTTCTCTTTCTGACTTACTTCACTCTGTATGACAGTCTCTAGGTCCATCCATGTCTCAACAAATGACTCAGTTTCATTCCTTTCTATGGCTGAGTAATATTCCATTGTATATATGTACCACTACTTCTTTATCCATTCATCTGTTGATGGGCATTTAGGTTGCTTCCATGACCTGGCTATTGTAAATAGTGCTGCAATGAACATTGGGGTGCATGTGTCTTTTTGAATTATGGTTTTCTCTGGGTATATGCCCAGTAGTGGGATTGCTGGATCACATGGTAATTCTATTTTTAGTTTTTAAAGGAACCTCCATACTGTTCTCCATAGTGGTTGTATCAATTTACATTCCCAACAACAGTGCAAGAGGGTTCCCTTTTCTCCACATGCTCTCCAGCATTTGTTGCTTGTAGATTTTCTGATGATGCCCATTCTAACTGGTGTGAGGTGATACCTCATTGTAGTTTTGATTTGCATTTCTCTAATAATTAGTGATGTTGAGCAGCTTTTCATGTGCTTCTTGGCCATCTGTGTGTCTTCTTTGGAGAGATGTCTATTTAGGTCTTCTGCCCATTTTTGGATTGGGTTGTTTGTTTCTTTAATATTGAGCTGCATGAGCTGTTTATATATTTTGGAGATTAATCCTTTGTCCGTTGATTTCTTTGCAAATATTTTCTCCCATTCTAAGGGTTGTCTTTTCGTCTTGTTTATGGTTTCATTTGCTGTGCAAAGGCTTTGAAGTTTCATTAGATCCCATTTGTTTATTTTTGTTTTTATTTCCATTACTCTAGGAGGTGGATCAAAAAAGATCTTGCTGTGATTTATGTCAAAGAGTGTTCTTCCTATGTTTTCCTCTAAGAGTTTTATAGTGTCCGGTCTTACCTTTAGGTCTCGAATCCATTTTGAGTTTATTTTTGTGTATGGTGTTAGGGAGTGTTCTAATTTCATTCTTTTACATGTAGCTGTCCAGTTTTCCCAGCACAACTTATTGAAGAGACTGTCTTTTCTCCGTTGTATATCTTTGCCTCCTTTGTCATAGATTAGTTGACCATAGGTGCGTGGGTTTATCTCTAGGCTTTCTATCTTGTTTCATTGATCTATGTTTCTGTTTTTGTGCCAGTACCATATTGTCTTGATTACTGTAGCTTTGTAGTATAGTCTGAAGTCAGGGAGTCTGATTCCTCCAGCTCCGTTTTTTTCCCTCAAGACTGCTTTGGCTATTCGGGGTATTTTGTGTCTCAATACAAATTTTAAGATGATTTGTTCTAGTTCCGTAAAAAATGCCGTTGGTAATTTGATACGGATTGCTTTGGGTAGTATAGTCATTTTCACAATGTTGATTCTTCCAATCCAAGAACATGGTATATCTCTCCATCTGTTGGTATCATCTTTAATTTCTTTCATCAGTGTCTTATAGTTTTCTGCATACAGGTCTTTTGTCTCCCTAGGTAGGTTTATTCCTAGGTATTTTATTCTTTTTATTGCAATGGTAAATGGGAGTGTTTCCTTAATTTCTCTTTCAGATTTTTCATCATCAGTGTATAGGAATGCAAGAGATTTCTGTGCATTAATTTTGTATCCTGCAACTTTACCAAATTCATTGATGAGCTCTGGTAGTTTTCTGGGGGCATTTTTAGGATTATCTATGTATAGTAGCGTGTCATCTGCAAACAGTGACAGTTTTATTTCTTCTTTTCCAATTTGTATTCCTTTTATTTCTTTTTCTTCTCTGATTGCCGTGGCTAGGACTTCCAAAACTATGTTGAATACTAGTGGTGAGAGTGGACATCCTTGTCTCATTCCTGATTGTAGAGGAAATGCTTTCAGTTTTTCACCATTGAGAATGATGTTTGCTGTGGGTTTGTTGTATATGGCCTTTATCATGTTGAGGTAGGTTCCCTCTATGCCCATTTTCTGGAGAGTTTTTATCATAAATGGGTGTTGAATTTCGTCAAAAGCTTTTTCTGCATCTATTGAGATGATCATATAGTTTTTATTCTTCAATTTGTTAATAATTTGTTAATTGATTGATTTGCGTATATTGAAGAATCCTTGCATCCCTGGGATAAATCCCACTTGATCATGGTGTATGATCCTTTTAATGTGTTGTTGGATTGTATTTGCTAGTATTTTGTTGAGGATTTTTGCATCTATGTTCATCAGTGACATTGGTCTGTAATTTTCTTTTTTTGTAGTATCTTTTTCTGGTTTTGGTATCAGGGTGATGGTGGCCTCATAGAATGAGTTTGGGAGTGTTCCTTCCTCTGCAATTTTTTGGAAGAGTTTGAGAAGGATGGGTGTTAGCTCTTCTCTAAATGTTTGGTAGAAGTCACCTGTGAAGCCATCTGGTCCTGGACTTTTGTTTCTTGGAAGATTTTTAATCACAGTTTCAACATCATTACTTGTGATTGGTCTGTTCATATTTTCTGTTTCTTCCTGGTTCAGTCTTGGAAGCTTATACCTTTCTAAGAATTTGTCCATTTCTTCCAGGTTGTCAATTTTATTGGCATAGAGTTGCTTGTAGTTGTCTCTTAGGATGCATTGTATTTCTGTGGTGTCTGTTGTAACTTCTCCTTTTTCGTTTCTAATTTTATTAATTTGAGTCCTCTCCCTCTTTTTCTTGATGAGTCTGGCTAATGGTTTATCAGTGTTGTTTATCTTCTCAAAGAACCAGCTTTTCATTTTATTGATCTTTGCTATCGTTTTCTTTGTTTCTATTTCATTTATTTCTGCTCTGATGATTTCTTTCCTTCTGCTAACTTTGGGTTTCGTTTGTTTTCCTTTCTCTACTTCCTTTAGGTGTAAAGTTAGATTGTTTATTTGAGAGTTTTCTTATTTCTTGAGATAGGCTTGTATAGCTATAAACTTCCCTCTTAGAACTGCTTTTGCTGCATCCAATAGGTTTTGGATTGTCCTGTTTTCATTGTCATTTGTCTTTAGGTATTTTTTGATTTCCTCTTTGATTTCTTCAGTGATCTCTTGCTTATTTAGTAACGTATTGTTTAGCCTCCATGTGTTTGTGTTTTTTACGTTTTTTCCCCTGTAATTCATTTTTAATCTCATAGCGTTGTGGTCAGAAAAGATGCTTGATATGATTTCAGTTTTCTTAAATTTACTGAGGCTTGATTTGTGACCCAGGATGTGATCTATCCTGGAGAATGTTCTGTGTGCACTTGAGAAGAAAGTGTAATCTGCTGTTTTTGGATGGAATGTCCTATAAATATCAATTAAATCTGTCTGCTCTATTGTGTCATTTAAAGCGTGTGTTTCCTTATTTATTTTCATTTTGGATGATCTGTCCATTGGTGTAAGTGAGGTGTTAAAATCCCCTACTATGATTGTGTTACTATCGATTTCCTCTTTTATAGCTGTTAGCAGTTGCCTTATGTATTGTGGTGCTCCTATGTTGGGTGCATATATATTTATAATTGTTATATCTTCTTCTTTGATTGATCCCTTGATCATTCTGTAGTGTCCTTCCTTTTCTCTTGTAACATTCTTTATTTTAAAGTTGATTTTATCTGATATGAGTATAGCTACTCCAGCTTTCTTTTGATTTCCATTTGCATGGAATATCTTTTTCCATCCCCTCACTTTCAGTCGGTATGTGTCCCTAGGTCTGAAGTGGGTCTCTTATAGACAGCATATATATGGGTCTTGTTTTTGTATCCATTCAGCAAGCCTGTGTCTTTTGGTTGGAGCACTTAATCCATTCACATTTAAGGTAATTATCGATATGTATGTTCCTATGACCATTTTCTTAATCGTTTTGGGTTTGTTTATGTAGGTCCTTTTCTTCTCTTGTGTTTCCCACTTAGAGAAGTTCCTTTAGCATTTGCTGTAGAGCTGGTTTAGTGGTGCTGAATTCTCTTAGCTTTTGCTTGTCTGTAAAGCTTTTGATTTCTCCATTGAATCTGAATGAGATCGTTGCTGGGTAGAGTAATCTTGGTTGTAGGTTCTTCACTTTCATCACTTTAAGTATACCATGCCACTCCCTTCTGGACTGTAGAGTTTCTGCTGAGAAATCAGTTGTTAACCTTATGGGAGTTCCCTTGTATGTTATTTGTCGTTTTTCCCTTGCTGCTTTCAATAATTTTTCTTTTCTTTAAATTTTGCCAATTTGATTACTATGTGTCTCAGCGTGTTTCTCGTTGAGTTTATCCTGTATGGGACTCTCTGCACTTCCTGGACTTGGGTGACTATTTCCTTTCCCATGTTAGGGAAGTTTTCGAATATAATCTCTTCAAATATTTTCTCGGGTCCTTTCTCTCTCTCTTCTCCTTCTGGGACCCCTATAATGCCAATGTTATTTTGTTTAATGTTGTTCCGGAGGTCTCTTAGGGTGTCTTCATTTCTTTTCATTCTTTTTTCTTTATTCTGTTCCACAGCAGTGAATTCCACCATTCTGTCTTCCAGGTCACTTATCCGTTCTTCTGCCTCAGTTATTCTGCTATTGATTCCTTCTAGTGTAGTTTTCATTTAAGTTATTGTATTGTTCATCTTGTTTGTTTGTTCTTTAATTCTTCTAGGTGTTTGTTAAACATTTCCTGCATCTTCTCGATCTTTGCCTCCATTCTTTTTCCGAGGTCCTGGATCATCTTCACTATCATTATTCTGAATTCTTTTTCTGGAAGGTTGCCTCTGTCCACTTCATTTAGTTGTTTTTCTGGGGTTTTATCTTGTTCCTTCATCTGATATATAGCCCTCTGCCTTTTCATGTTGTCTATCTTTCTGTGAATGTGGTTTTTTTTCCACAGGCTGAAGGATTGTAGTTCTTCTTGCTTTTGCTGTCTGCCCTCTGGTGGATGAAGCTATCTAAGAGGCTTGATGGGAGGGACTGGAGGTGGGTAGAGCTGCCTGTTGCTCTGGTGGGTAGAGCTCAGTAAAACTTTAATCCACTTCACTGTTGATGGGTGGGGCTGGGTTCCCTCCCTGTTGGTGGTTTTGCCTGAGGCAACCCAACACTGGAGCCTACCTGGGGTCTTTATTGGGGCTAATGACAGACTCTGGGAAGGCTATGCCAAGGAGTACTTCCCAGAACTTCTGCTGCCAGTGTCCTTGTCCCCACGGTGAAACAGAGCCACCCCCCACCTCTGCAGGAGACCCTCCAACACTAGCAGGTAGGTCTGGTTCAGTCTCCCCTGGGGTCACTGCTCCTTCCCCTCGGTCCTGATGCACACACTACTTTGTGTGTGCCCTACAAGAGTGGAGTCTCTGTTTCCCCCAGTCTTGTCAAAGTCCCGCAATCAATTTCCACTAGGCTTCAAAGTCTGATTCTCTAGGAATTCCTCCTCCCGTTGCCAGACCCCCAGGTTGGGAAGCCTGACGTGGTGCTCAGAACCTTCACTCCAGTGCGTGGGCTTCTGTGGTATAAGTGTTCACCAGTCTGTGAGTCACCCACCCACCAGTTATTCGATTTGATTTTACTGTGATTGTGCCCCTCTTACCGTCTCATTGTGGCTTCTCCTTTGTCTTTGGATGTGGAGTATCATTTTTGGTGAATTCCAGTGTCTTCCTGTCGATGATTGTCCAGCAACTAGTTGTGATTCTGGTGTTCTCTCAAGAGGGAGTGAGAGCATGTCCTTCTATTCCACCATCTTGGTTCTGACGGGAGGGGTCTTTTGTTTGTTTGTTTTTTCTGCTTTTCAGCCCCTAAAGGAATTCTCCAATGTGAAAACTTTCTTTCCTTTCAGTATATACCTTCTCATTCCATGAACTCATCCACTCTCTTGCCCAGTACTTTTCAAACTTTAGTGGACATAAAATCATCTGGAGAATTTGCTAAAATACAGAAATTCTGACTCAATAGGTCTGAGGTGGAGCTCAAGAAAGTGTATTTCTTGGTGAGGGAGAGGTAAGTTAGGAGTTTGGGGTTTAACATATATACACTACTGTATGTAAAACAGGTAAACAACAAGGACCTACTGTATAGTGCAGGTAACTGTACTCAGTACCTTATAAAATAACCTACAATGGAAAATAATCTGAAAAAGGTTATATACATATATATGTATGTATATATATATATAACTGAATCACTTTGCTGTACACCTGAAACTAACACAACATTGTAAATTAACTATACCTCAATTTAAGAAAAATAGTGAAAAGGAAAGTGCATTTCTTATATTCTTCCAGATGATGCTGTTGGTCTGTTGACCACGCTTGAAGCAGTCCTGCTCTGCAACTCAGATGATCACATCTAGGTAATGATACCAAGTTCTAGGCCTTTCTCAAGAGCTTGACACTGATTTTTCAAACTGCTTTCTGGAGGGCTCTCCTGGATACACCTACCAGAGTCTCCTGTGTAGACTGCCCTCAGCATTGCCACCTCATCTTCTTACCTTCCTGTGTCTACTAATAGCACCTCTTTTATCCCAGGTAGCCAAGCTTGAGGCCTCAAAGTCCACTTGCTCATCCTTTGGCTTTTGTCATTTGGTGCCAAATCCAACAGAGCCCACCTAATTAGCAACCCTCACAGCCGCCCCGTGACACACATCTGTAGCTCTCACCTGCTCCGCTTGTGCTCCCCGATTTAGCTATAACCATACCAAGCGTTCAAATGGCTTTGTGTCTTTAAAAGTGCTGTCTCCTCAGCCTGTAGAAACTGTTTCCTTCTTTTTTACCTATTACATGGCTACAACTGATGGGTCATGGTTGGATGGAGAGCAGGGTTCTATTATTTTAGAGATTAGGATAATTTAGATTAGGGATTCCTAAAACAACCTAGTTCAATTTAGATAGAACATTCTTGGGGTAAGTTGGAATAAGGATCTGTTTCTTCCTCTGTTTTTCTCAGCTCAACCCAACTGCTTCTGAGGTCCACATGTCACCCACATTGACTGACATCCTACTTGGTGACCTTAGTTTGCCTTATATTGTACCTCTTGCTGCCCCTCCCCCTCCCCTTGAGTAATAAGCTATTCTTAATAATTAGGGTCATTCTATCTTCCAAGTAAAAATCTTTAGTCTAATAGGAAGTGTATTTGGGGGACACTTTTTCAGTTTATGAGAAACCTAGGTCAGAGTACCTGAACTGGAAACTGACCCATAGAATAAAGGTAGCTCTAAACATTCATGAATATTTCAGATTTTCACAGCTTTTCCTTTTAGAGCATGACAGATTTTTGAAACATTTGTTGAAAGCCTTGCAAAAACATATTACCAATTTCTGTGCTTTCTGAAACAAAAATTCAGAACTAAACTTGTCTTTTCTTGATGATTCACAACTGCCATAGCAAATACCACTTTCTGTGTCATGATGTGTTTTTCTGTCTTTTCTCCAGTTTCCGGTTGTGGCTTTAAAGGTAGCTAGCCTCCTGCAGCTCTCTGCCTTAACAAAGTGCTGATTTTAATTGGCAGAGGCTGGCAAGTTAGATAACCAAGAATGTAACAACCATATGCAATATATGTCAATAGGCTCAGGGCGAACCGAGGACCCATCTGCTAAACCATGATTTTCAGCATTTGTACTTTATCACAGTCATATCAACAACCCAGAGTGGCTCTGTCTTTACTTCCTTTTCCCTCTTCCCTGGCTCTCTCCTTCCTTCCCTTCCCCCCCCCCTTTCCTCCCTCCCTCTCTCTAAATCTCTCTTTCTTTTTGTAAACGACTTTGGATTGCTCAGCTATGTCTCTTTTTTCTACATAGCTGTGTTTTCTGGTGGAAGACTGACCTTCAGATGAGTACAACTCAGTTACGTTTTCACTGTTTCACGAATGTAACGTGTCTTCATTTCTGAGAAATACGCTTAAGTTTAAGGTGAGGATGCTTATTGGAATGTATTGCCATCATTTAAAATCTATAGCATGAAAATTCTGGGAGGGAAGAATTTAAAGCTCCCATTTGATACACTGGCCCCATTTGTATATTTTGTTTTTTGCAAAATGTAAGTTGAAATTTTAAATCATTTTGCATAATGAGGACTTAGAGTACACGGTCTATAAATGGCCTTTACTCTAGTGGCATAAATCCTGTTAATTACAGGAGATTTTGGAGTTAATTGGGAAAGAGGAAGGAGAGGTATTACATTGGATTAAAACTGTAGTGTTAACTACCAATCTCTATTGCTATTTACATTCTATATTGACAAACTTAACTCGCTAAGGGCTAAAAATTGATTTGTCCAGCCTCATTTCCATTACAGTTAAAGTCATATGTGAAACAGCAACAAATTTTGCAAAGGAGAAAAAATGTATCTATCCTCACAATTAACTAGGAAATTGGCATTTTGGTATTTCAGGCTATTGGGTCCTTATTATACAGAATATAATTGTTAAAGATGTGATATCTTGAAATGGCAGCTCTCAAAGACTTAGTTAACCTTTTCTATTCTCTAGCAGTAAGGTTAGATGCACCCCTTGCACTGTGAAACCTAAGTGTAACTGTAGACTTTTCCTTTTTAGCTAATCGGTTAATATGTATCTGCAAAACAAGGTACTATGGCATATGAAATTATAAGAAAGATATATTCCCTATCCATGAGGACCTGCTATTTTGCTAGAAAAGCAAGAGAAATGAATAAAACCGACGGTGAAGGCACGTCTTGTGCATAAAGCCAGCACATACAGAGTTCTTTCAGGAGCGAAATTGCATGGGTAGATGTTAAGTGAATAGGAGGTAAAAGAGATCAGTGTGGGCTGGAGTTGGGAAGAAGTTCTCCAGGAGGAAACAGGGCTCAATTTTGACCTTAAGTGTTTTCTAGAAAGAAGTGGAGTAATGAGGCAGAGATGGTTCACCAGAGTCTTGCCCAAGATGGAGGCTACCTGGGATGCATGAAGTGAGAGTAGAAAAAGAGACCTTTAAGGATGCTGAGGAAAATGGCTGTGTAGCAACCATCCCTGTGATTTGAGAAGCTGGTATTTAGAGTGTAGATAAGTGATCTACACTCTAAATACCAGAAGAGAAGAGTGCTGCTTCCTCAGAGCCAGTGGGAGGGAAGAAGGGATAGAATGATGTTGACAGCACTTCTGATGGGCAGCTGGAGACTTTTCAGGAAAGCAGATGTTCTTCAGCTGGGATCCCTAGAAGCTGAGCCTGAGACAGGGATTCTGGAACAGGTGATTTATTGAGGGAGAGAGAGCAATAGGAAAAAAGCAGGATAGGGCAAGGGAAGAAGTCATCAATACAGGCTTTCCACTAAAATTGAGCCTCAGCTGATCCCATGGGAGTTCTAGAATGTGAATGGCACCAGAGGGCTGTTCTGTCTGAGGAAGCTTCTGTAGCCTGTGTCCGTCAGTCATTAGCCAGCTGCAGGTTGCCTCCAGGTCAGAAGAGGGAGGGCATAACCTCCCAGGCATTTCCAGGCACGTGGCTTCTGTGTGCTGAAGGCCATTCTCTGGCAAAGAGGGCAGGTATGAGTCACTGGCAGCCAACACTGACACAGTTGGGAGAGGTGGTACACCTGCCCAGGAAAGGGGATTGGGATGGGGCCCCAAGGGATCTACCAAATAGATATTCTTACTCTTAAATAAAATGCTCTTTATCAAGCTCCCTCCTCCAAGTTGGTCACATACTCTCACAAGCCAACTCTCTGAAGCATCCTTAATTAGAACGTAAAAACAGTCCAACCCTTTCTGAAAGCCCCTCCCTCACTCCCCAGCGATCTACAGATGTCACCTCCCCTTTCTTCCTGGTTTTGCCAGATTCATAGCCTAACCTAAATATTAAGTAGCAAAAGGCTTTATATCTGTTTCAGTCAGCTTCCAGAGGAAAGGTAGGAGGGGCTTCAGGGGATAAATTCTCTCAACCATCCCGTAAGTGATAGTCCTGGATGTTGGCTACTGGGACAGAAATCACTGTCTTCTTGCCTGAACAAACTGATGGACATATAGAGGACCATTTTTCATGTAGGAAGACAGATTTGTCTTGTTCTCAGTGATACATGCGCAAAAGCACACACAC
The DNA here is from genome assembly GCF_028021215.1 of Eschrichtius robustus. Classification (NCBI taxonomy): domain Eukaryota; kingdom Metazoa; phylum Chordata; class Mammalia; order Artiodactyla; family Eschrichtiidae; genus Eschrichtius; species Eschrichtius robustus. The sequence continues at coordinate 40,867,375 of NC_090839.1, forward strand.
TTTAGTGTTATCCAGACCTAAGACAACAAAGGCACACTCACCTAGAATTTTAATATTTGGAGAAGTCAGGGGCAGGAAGAGGCATATTTCTAGCCAGGAAGTTTTGACTCTGGTTGCATGTTAGAAACCTGAGAAACTTAAACAGAACAAAATAAAGTAATGTCTAGGTGGATTAAACAGAATCACAGCATAGAGACAAGAGGTGCAAGGATTGGTATATTTTAAAACTCTCAGAAGACTCTAATGTATAGCCAGGACCTAGTCTCTATCAGAGAGCTATTACTATTCAACAATCCACTAAAGCTCAGTGGATTAAAACAGCAAGCCTTTATTACTGGACCCTCTTGAGTCTGAGGGTCAGCTGGACAGTATTTCTGGTATAGGCTGGGCTTACTCATGCATCTGGGAGTCAGCTGTGCCTTAGGGAGGTGGTTCTGCTAATCTTGGCCAGGTTCTCACATGGCCGGAGGTCACCTGGCTGTGGACTGACCTAAGGGGGCCGAGGCTGGACAATTGGGCTCTGCTCCATGGGGTCTCTCCTCCTACAGTATGTTCAGATCGGGACTTGGCAGACCTCCAAGTAATAGAGCAGAAACACACAAAGGCTCTTGAGTTCTAGGCTCAGAACTAGTAGGGCTTCACTCTGTTGGCCAAAGCAAGTCACAAAGCTGGCCTGGTGTCAGAGCAGGAAGAGACCCCAAAGTTCGAGGGCCACGTGTGTTGATAGAGGGAGGCCAATAATTGAGGCTAATAGTGCATTTGATCTACTAATTAGACAGAACCCCTAACTTTATGGTAGGACAACTGATTTGTCAGAGTGGTTAATTTAAGACTTAGGTATTTCATCCACAGACCTGTTCATTGCCCCCTTCCCCCACCTCATTCACAGCTCTTCATCTGAAGTTTGGCCTGTAGCCATGGCACAGACATATTTACATACAATACGTATCTATCTCTACTTTTAAACGTCTAGTTCACTTTTGTTATGTTTGTGCTCTGGACTCAACTTACAGAGAGTAGATCCACAAATAGATGGACAAGTGAAAGCACATACTTGAAATCCATTTTCTAAAGTGTTAGCAATGGAATATTAATTGTGAAACATGAACAGCTGGGGTATGTTCTAAGAAAATAGACGTTTGCTCTCACATTTTAACAATCCACTCTAATTCTTCTTACTATATTTTTGTGGGTTTCCTTACCTGAAGAAGTGTCGATCTGAAGTTGGTGGAAAGATAATGGAGGAGTAAGTTTCCCATGTACCTTCAATCTGGACAGAAGCACGTTGAAAATACTTATACACCTGCAAATGACCTGTCATTCACTTCCCAGCAGATTTTTCAAAGTGCATATGAAAGATATTGTTTTCTCTTTGGGTTTTTCCATGACTGGTGCCTTCACCATCTGGCCCTGCCTTTTCTACTTAGCTTCACCTTCTCTGGCCTAGGATCTGTCTTGATTAGAGTCATTCCTGGCCCATTAATCTCGCTCATGTTGTTCCTGCCTCTTCCTCCACCTCCCTGGCGTGCCATCCCCTTCCTCTTCTCTCTGCTCTTTCAAATCCTACTATATTCTCAAGAAACTGCTCCAAACTGTCCTTGGGGTCTCCTAAGACTGTTTTGGCCACACCAAACCTTCCATCCTTTGAACAGCCATATAACTTATTGTCTGAACCCACTGACAACTGTCTGGCTTTTTTAGGTATGTACGCTGGCCTCATCTGATTGGCCTGTGAGTCAGGTGTGTCAAGACAAGTTGACTGTTTTGGCTGCTTAGTTATAGCTGGACACAGTCACAGGAGTGTCAGCTCCACTAGGCCTGGGAGTCCATCTGCTTTGCTCATTCCTGTATCCACCACACTGAGCACATAGAAGATGCACAACCACATCTATTGAATGAATGAAGAAGAGTAGGCAATCAATAAATACTTAATAAATTGGTGTTTCAGCAATCAGAAACAATGAACATTTTGAGTGTGGTAGGAATCCAGTGTTTGTGCATTTATCTATTAAAAATGAGCTCTTATTATAGGGGAGGCATTGGGGAGTTAAGCATAAATGAGACCTCACCGTGCCATCGAAGATCTCACAGCCTGATGGGGGGAGGCCACCGTTATTGAGTGCCTTTTGTATACCAGGTGGTATTGCAGTAACTGGCTTGTGTTATCAGCAATTGCAATGGTGTTAAAGGGCCCAAACCCTAGGACTTGAACTGTATGACTGTTGACTTCCAAACAGCTGAGGGCCTTGAACAAGCCATTTATCTGTTCTGGGACTCAGGGTTCTCAACCTGTGAAATGAGGAGAACATCAGGAAGGCACCCTCTAGTTCTCACTTTCTTTGACTGGATTGTCTTAAGAAAGGCTTAATATCCCTCTGATGAAATGACATGATTTCAAATTTATGAGGACAAATGCCAAACTGAAACGTGTGTCATCTTTCTTTTAATTGTCTGGCAGGCCTTTCAGTGCCAGCACAACCTGCCTTCACGTCAGTGTGGTTGAGAATATTAAGGTTCTCAAGGCAACTCTCTAAGACATTCACCCAAAATGCTATTCAGCATCTCACATCCTACCACCCTGAGTTGGTTAACACGAAATAAAACAGCAAGAACAGAAGTTATTTCTTCCTGACTGGGCCTAATCTAAAGGGTATTTTGTTGAATCCTGTTGCTCATCCACCTACCCAAATTCCCTTTGAACCTGCCTAGGAACAGGATGTAATGTGTGGAAATTGATCACTGTTAGCAGTTGCCTCAAACTCAACAACTCAGTAGAAGAGTGTTGGTACTGGTTCTTCCTGGACCTCAGTGTGGAGTCCTCAGCATTGTCCCCAGAGGAGTTGGACAGGATCCTAGACCCTGTGTGACCTGTCTCCCTCCAGACTCACCGTGGCCATCATCATCATGAGGCTTCATTTGCCCTGTTTTTGGAAGACTGTCCTGTTTTACAAACTTCCAGACTGAGCACTTTTATAATCTCAGCCCCAAAGGGAGCAGATAATGCACCTCACATAGGTGCATTAACCTGTTTAAAATATCAACAAGGATGGATTCTTTTATGAAACTAACACAGTATTGTAAATCAACTATGCTTCAGTTTTTAAAAAAAGGATGGATTCCTTCAATGCTCATCTTTCTGAGCCCCTCAGCATTGAAAAATGCTTTGCTGCTGGGACCGCACTTGCCTGTCCTCCCCCACGATGCAGCAAATGTCTCCATGCCAGGTGGCCATGCTGCAGTTCCCCAAAGTCAGCCAACAAGAAGCTTGTTGAGCCGGAGGGAAAACAAGGTCCAGAAGCCTCCATGGAAAGCACCCTTTGTCTCACCCCATTTGGGCATCTATGGGTCTAAGTTGGCTGAAACCTAAATGTGCATGGAAGTTGACTTCTCCCAGTGACACAGGGCAGTGCCGGCCAGCATCCCAAGGGTGTGTGCTTACCATACAGGTGACTATTACAATTTTGTGACAGGAAATGGGCTGGTCAGATCAGTCTCTGTGTGAGTTTGTCACCATGAGCGCAAAATGTTGCCTGTGGAAAGTGGAAGGAAGGCTCCCTGTCTTCGAAAGAATCTCTGTCCGAGGGTAGGAGACATGTGCTTGCTGGAGGCTGTCTTCTTGATGGCACCCAGGTCCCAGACAGTGACCAGCATTTACTTGTTGGTCAGGTGGCTTTCCCATTAGCGTTAAATGCAAAGAATTTGAAATGGTATGTAAAGCCCTCAAGGACTGGCCCCACCCCTTAACTGTCTCCTAATCCAAGGCCTTCCTCACTTGTTTGGTAACTTAGCCCTCTGACTACCCCACAACTGAGTGGTTGAAAATGACAACAATCATTCATTTTGCTCATAACCCTGGGGTTAGTGAGAAGGCTCAGTGCTGCTGTACACGGTGTCAGTTGACTGGGCTCAACTCCGGGGGGCTGGAGCACGTGCTTCTGCTTCTCATGTGGCTGTGCAGTCAGCTGGAAGCTCAGCCTCTGTCCCTCTCCATGCGGGCCTCTGTGTGGCCTGGGCTTCCTCACAACATGGCAGCTGGTCCCAAAGGCAAGCATCCCAAGAAAGAGATCCGAGCAGAAGCTGTTCTGCCTTTTATGACCAAGCCTGGACGTCACCTAACATCTTTTCTGTCATACTCTCCATACACTACAAGTCAGGGCAATCACAAGGTCCTGCTTAGGCTCAAGGGGAGGAGGCATAGACTCTTGATAGAGGGCAGGGATGGCAAGGCTCTGGAAGGTCATGTGGGGGAGGGGAATATTGCAGTGGCCATCTTTGGAATATAAAAGTGGGTTGTTCCTGTATCACACCGGGCATGTTCCCTCTCAGGCCCTGGCGTTCATGTTCTGTTTGTAATGCTCTTCCCTCGGATATGCATGTGTCTCACTTCCTCAATACCTTGGGTTCTTGACCCAAATATTTTCTTCTGCAAAATGAAAACACACACCCTAATCCCTTCCCTGCTTTCTTTTTCTCAATAGAACTCGACACCATTTACATACTGTATGTTTTACTTATTTATTCTGTTTTTTTACTATTCCTGTCCTTAAATTGTAAGCTTCCATTAAGGGAAGGATTTCTGTCTGTTTTATTCATTGCTTTTTTTCCAAAACTGGAAGAGTGCCCGGCACATAGTATGCACTCAATAAATATTTGAGTAAATTAATGAGCAACTCCCCTCATAAAACATAAGACATGGCAGTGATTATTTGTTCTCATTTCCTTTGGTCCTTAGGTCTCGAGGGCAGTGCCAGGAATATAGACACTTTATGATAAGTTAGTTAGTGAACAAATAAACATAGTGGTTTAAAACTGTTTCTTGATTTGAAAAAAATCAACAATAAACCAGCAGCCTCCAAACACAGTCACTTATTCCCCCTTCTCATCTATAAAGTAATGGCACCACCCAGTATGGATATTAAATTCTGCTCTAACAGTGCTGTTCCTGCCTCCAATTAGAGCCAGGAAGTTATCAGAACAGAAAAAGGAGAAATCGCGGGGGATGCCCAAGAGAACAGACACGGCTCTGACAGTGAACCTCTGGGCATCTGCCTGATCGTTCCTCTATTGTTTGTCATCTGAAGGGGTTGACCTGTAAGTCAAGTCGGGCGGAAGGTGGCTTTCCCCCAACGTGGTTCAATGTTTGCAATTCAGATAATAGATGTCTTAGAAAACAGGAAGAAAGCAGGAAGACAGTTACTTCACATGTTATCAGGTAGTCGACTGGGCACTTGATTGGGCACTTTTGCTGTCTGTGAGGAACGACCTCTCTTGTTTCACTGCCTTGCGCTTGTTGACACATTCTCCAGAGGTGTTTGGAGTAAAGTAGTGACATTTCAAAATGGATTAATAAAGGATGCTCTAAATTGGATCTATTCTTGAATTTTGCTGAAATATTATTCACTAAAGAATACAAGTTGGTATCAGGCTGGAATGCCCTGGACCACATCATCAGGTGTATTATTCCTGAAGTTCAAAAGGAGCCTGCTCTGAGATGTGCCGATGATGACATTTCAATGGTTGTTGCATTTGGCAAATTTTTTTCCCTGACAAAGTAAAGAGAAGCAAGAACCATGGCCCCAAACAGCTCCAACTTGGTGGACAGGATTGTGACAGTGACCTAGATGTGTCACCTGAGTCACACAGTGTCCCTGTCACTCCCTCTTGCATCAGGACCCCGAATCTGGGACTATCTAGGAAAAAGGCAGAGGGTGGCCTGTTCTTTTTGTTTGGGAGTGTATGAGGCAAAGGGCATCCCAGGACCTGCCAGGGTTGCTTCCTCCTAAAGCAAAGGTCAAAAGAATGAAAGGATCAAACATGCTTTGAGCTCCTTCTGTGACAAGGTATGGAGAATCTAAACTATTAATGTAATTTATGGGCAGGAGCACTTTGCATATAAATGAAGCAACCAATGGCCCTTTTGATTGGCATTTATATCTCCTTTTATAGAGATCACATAGAGTAGTGTTATAATTCTTGACAGTTTTGATTGTAAAATATATGGGACTTTAAGCTCCCTGGAAGAAAGCAAAGATGATTAATATTAATAATGGACAACTAAGTACACAATAGATATGAGTAATATGTTTTGTATTTATATAGCTATTGTTTTAACTCACTGGGAAACACTATATGCTTTATTGTCAGGAATGCAGTAATAATAAGACACTGTATTGTCTAGGTCACGTAAAAGAAGACATTCAAGCTAACCCCTAAATTCTATTAATTTACTTACGCACATTACAGAAAAAACAGTAGCCATTTGACTCTACTATTCAAACTAATGTATTCAAAGCAATGTGCCTGATTAAAGACATAGATCAAAATTCAAATAACTTCATGCAAATGCAGTCAGTCCCAGAATCATTTGGAAGTGTCAAGGAAGGCTGTGGATCTTGAAAGAAAAATAAATAAGAGACTGAGCAAATCAAAGCATATTTATATCACAGTGATGAGCATATTTTGTGTTTTTTCTTTTGTTTTTTTTTTGTTTTTGTTTTTCCTTCTATGTGCAGGAGGCTGAGTGAAGCAACTCTGGGCTCTGTCAGTAAAAATACAGTTCTAATAAGAGTGTGTATTGTTATGGAGAAAATTATTTCAATAGAAAATGCACATCTCCTAGATTATATCTAGCGCTTGGAAAATTGCAAAATGTTTTACCACCTCTATTTCCCACTTCCTCCTCCCTTCCTGTGACTCTATCCATGGCCATGGGGGAAAAAGTAGAAGCAGAAAACAAGGAAGAATGGACATTGTGGTCACCTCAATTTAAGGTGTGCCTTTGAGTCAAAACAGAAGAAACCAATAAGTAAATGTTACATGTGTCAAGTCTTCATTCAAAAGGCATTTGGAATGTTTTAAGACAAATATATTGGAAAAAAGGTGAAAATGAAGTGGAATAGAAGTAAAAGTTTGTATACTATGTGGAAAATATGCCCCCCTCCCAAATAAGTAAATGAACAGTATGTTGAATTCTGAGAAGTCCTAGTCATTTGTTAGAGGTAGGACTTAAACTTGGATCTGAATGTTTTTAAACCAAAGAGAAGAAAAACACATGGCCAGCTACATAGTTTACATAAGCAGAACTACTCTTTTCAGAAAAATATACCTGTTTCATTTTCTAAGAGTTGAGAGGAGCTGCTGTTTTGATTTTACTTTGTATTTTTTTTTTTTGTTGTTTGTTTTGTTTTACTTTCCCCGTGGGCTTTTTAAATCAGATTCTGATGATAGAGACAGAAATAAATTCTTCCATCCTATCCCCTTTACAATTTGCTGTGGTTTGGGAGGCTCATCTCATACAAGGAGATGTTATGGTTCCCCACTGCACATTCACCTCTGACATCCTATACCTTATTTTTAGTGATGTGCCCAGTAGCCTTTGCTGCGTAAATAAGCTATTCCAAAACTTAGCAGCTTACACCAACATTTATTTGCTCACAATTTTGTGGGTTGGCAATTTGGGCTGGGCTAGACTGGGCCATTCTTCAGCCTGTCTTGCCTAAGTTCCCACTCATGCAGCAGCTGCCCCTGGCTGCTGGTTGGGCAGGATGACCTCACTCACATGTCTGGAGGTTGGTGGGCTGAAGGTTCAGGTGCTATGTTTTTCTCCCATTTGGCCTCTCCAGGAAGCTAGCTAGGGCTCATTCAAACTGCCATCTCTGAGTTCCAAGAACAGCAGAAAAAGAGCAGGCCTCAATGTGCAAGGTCTTTTCAAGCCTCTCTTTGCATTATATTTGCTTATGTCCCATTGGCCAAAACAAGTCACATGACCAAGCCCAGATTCAAGGGGTGGAGAAATAGACTTCTCTTTTAAGGGTAGGACCTGCAATGAATTTATGGCCATTTTTTTTTGCATTCTACAATGCAAGTTTATTGCTGCCGATGAGGGGAAGGGACAACCATACCCTTGTTTATACTGTAGCTTGAAGAAAAGAACTATAGCTTCTACTCTCTGCATAAAATCCCATGTCCTAGAAGGAGGTCAACTGTGGGGCTTGTGAGATGCTCTTTTAGAAACAGAGGAATTCACTTCTTTAGTCGCTGTGGTGCGGAATGAGAAACCACATGATCTAACAGGTGTTGGAGAGTAAGGAGAGATAGAAAAGACACAGGTGGACATTGTGTGTGTGAGAAGGTTGTCTTACATCCATGTCGGGTGAGAGATGAATAAACCTGTCTTTCGGTGTTAACCAGTTTTTTTTGTTCTTTGTTTTTTGGAGAGCAAAGAATTAATGAACAATTTCAGACTTTTATAAGTCATTTTTCCCAATCCACACCAGGTGGTGGAGTAAGATAGAGTCAAAAAGATTATCACGAAGCATTCTTTCTTCGGCAGGACCTTTCAAGGTGCCTTCTTTTATTTCTGACAGTTTCTCAGAGGCGTCTCCAATGTTCTCACAATCACAATCCTCTTAGCGACCGTGTGGTGTCTGCCATGTTCCCTGCTTCAGTTCCCTGCAGGGATGTCAGCTGCCGAGGTCTCTGATGCTGCCAAACGGCCTTTGAAGATTCTGAGGATACTCCGGTGCTGATGCAGGCTTTGTCTTCCACCCATAATGAAAGTGCTAGCATCAACATTGTTGGGTTGGCAGGTGCCCCCTTGTGTTCTTAATAAAGCTTTTCCTACAATAGCCACCTATAGATTTGCTGACTCTTATATTTGGTTTGTTTGGTTCCGTGACTCAGTTGGATGAGTTCTCCTGTAGTATTTGTTTCGTTTCGCATGCAAATAGAGCTGTGATGGACCTGCTCACAGGTCCTTCATATAAACCTTATATCAATTACCTATGGCCGTGAGATGCTATGTAACAACCAACCACAAAACCTCAGCTTTGGGTCACCTGAGTGGCTATGGCTTGGTGTATAATAAGAATCTACCTGTGCTCAGCTGTGGGTAGTCAGGTGGCTTTGTTGAGCTTGGCTGTGCCCTTTAACATGTCTGGGGGGGAGCTTAGATTGAGGGATGTGGCTCCACTCCATGTCATTTCCTCCACAGCAGGCAAGCCCAGGTTTGTTCTTATGCCAGTGGCAGGGTTCCAAGAGAGGGCACATGCTCACAGCCTCATGAGGCTGAGGCTCAGAGTCTCCACCATGTTACCTCTCCTGTTCAAAGCAAGTCACCAGGCCCCTAAGATTCAAGGATGGGGAAACAGACTTTATCTCTTGATGCGAGGAGCTGAAAAGTCACATCACAAGGGTTATGGATTTTGGAAGGGCAGAGAATTTGAGCCATCTTTGCAAACAATCTAACACACCGGAAAACCTCTGAATCTTGGGTGAGCGCTGGTTGGCAACCCAGACAACTTCAAATGCATGTTAGAAAGATTAATTTGGTGATCCTTCTAGAAGGTGGTAGATAAATTGATTTGGGTAATGGGAGGGGAGGTTGGTGTAACCAGCAAGTGGCTTTGCTTTAATACAGTAGGGTCTAGAATAGGGATAGCAAACAGGCTGCACACCGTGTGACCCATTTGTCATAAATGCCTTCAGTGGGGAGTTGAGGAGAATTATGTGGCCACCTTCCTGGTGAACTGAAAACCGAGGCCTGATGGATTGGCCATGTTCGCCATGGTCATTGAAGGGAGGAGTGACAGCACAATCCCAGGTATTTGTCATTTTTGTCCTATCAAGGGCAGTGGCAGTGAGGTTAAAGAGCCTTATGAAATCAACGAGGAGGTGGAATTATAACGTATTAATGATCAAGTGTAAAGGAGGAAAACTATTATTCTAGGATAATCCTAGATTTTGGATTCAGGTCCTATTGAATGATAATGTCATTTCTTGAAGTGGGTCATAGTATACAAGGAGTAGGCTTGAGTCTGTATTGTATAGGTCAGTCCTGTACCCTATCGTGTAAGGAGCACATATTTTTGTCACCTATTGGTGTCCAACAAACCACCTAAAAGCTTAGAAGTCGTGATGGTTAATTTTATGTGCCAGCTCGACTGGGTCATGGGGTGCCTAGGTATTTGGTCAAATGTTATTCTGAGTGTTTCTGTGAGGGTGTTTTGTTTAAAATGAACATTTTTATTAGCAGACTGAGTAAAGCAAATTGCCCTCCCTGATGTGTGTGGGCCTCATCCCATCAGCTGAAAACTTGAATAGAACAAAAAGGCTGACTTTTTGTTCATGAGGGAATTCCTCATGAGGAATTCAGAGGGAATTCCTTCTACCTAACTGCCTGGGAACTGTGACATCGGCGTTTTCTTGCCTTTGGACTCAAATGGAAACATTGATCTTTCTGGGTCCTGAGTTTCCTGGCCTTTGGACTGGAACTACACTGTCAGTACTCCTGGATTTCAGGCCATTGGACTCAGACTGGAGCCACCCCGTCATCTCTCCTGGGTCTGCAGCTGGCCGACTCACCTTGTAAATCTTGGGACTTGTCAGTTTCCGTAACTGCATGAGCTAAGTTCTTATGATAAATAAATAAATAAGCAAATAAATAAATATTTTATACATACATGCATATCCTGTTGGTGGTTCTTTTTGTCTGGAGAACCCTGTCTAACAATGCAGAAGCTTAAAACAACAACCATTTTACTTCTCAGGATTCTGTAGGTGAGACATTTGGACAGGATGGAGTGGGGATGCTGGGTGACATCTGGGGCCTCTATGCTTCTCCCCCGACCTCTCCTTCTACCTGGTCTCATCACAAAGAAGTCTAGTCTGAGCTACTTTAGAATTTGGCAGATGACTCCCAGGAGTGAGCGTTCTAAGAGGACAAGTGCTCCTTAAGGCTCTGTTTCTACCATGTTTGATAAAGTCCCATTGGCCAAAGAAAGTCCAATGGCCAAACCCAGGGTCAGTGTGAGAGGCATCTACACTAGGGCGTGGGTGCCTGGAGATGTAGTTTGTTGGGGCCACCAAAGTTAAAGTCTGTTACTGTGGGGAGGTTTGATGTCCCATCTTGGGTGTGTTGGCTCTGATGTGTCTATGCGATGTCAAAGTAGGGAGAGTCAGGTGACAATATGGGTCTGAGGCTAAGAAAAGATAATTTCTTATCAATGGACAGAGACATTTGGAAATCATGAATACATAGGGGTATATGAAAATATTCCACAATCAGTACAACATGGACATCAACCAGTCAGAACAGATTCTGGCTATAGGCTTGAAGCAGGATCTCAGGGGCCACCTGTTATGCCAGGCATTTTCCCTTTAGTTACTGGATCATTGGGAGGTGTCAGGAGTACCAAGAGAGGAAGCAGGACAGTCAGGGTAGTGGAAGGGCACGAGGCACCGACTACTTACCAATTGGCAGGAAATATTGAAATACTTCGGCAACTGGTCTGAGTATACAAATGACAAACCCTGTATACAAACGACAGCTGAAGCCAGGGGCAGTGTGGTTAACATTGCACTGGGATAGGACGTAAGGTTAAACTGTATGATTGACCTATATTTATCCACTTCTGGTTACAAAGAGCATAATTTTTTTTGTATGTCAACCTAATCCAAAATGAGACAAAACTAGGTCTAAAGTGGACACAAAAATTTAATTAACAGGCAGTTGAGCCCCCAAAGGAAATCGAAAAGAGTGACGCTGGGGAAGCCAAAGGAGGAGCACAGGAGAAGGAGAGAAGGGATAAAAGTCTTGAAGATTATGTAGTAAAGTTCAGGTGAGAGAAGAATGTGCGTGTATTTTTTTTTTAATTATTTTTATTTTTAAAATTAATTTTTTTCTTTTTATTGAATGAAACATTCTTTAAATTCTAGAGTGCTTTACAGTTTTCAAAAGTTTCACACACATGATTTCATATAATCCCATAATAACCCTTTTTCTTTTTCCCCTACCCCTACATTGCCTCTCCCCACTTCCCTCTCCCCACTGGTAACCACTAGTTTGTTCTCTATATCTGTGAGTCTGCTTCTTTTTGTTTTATTCACTAGTTTGTTGTACTTTTTAGATTCCACATATAAGTGATATGATACAGTATTTATCTTTCTCTGTCTCACTTATTTCACTTAGCATAATGCCCTCCAAGTTCATCCATGTTGCTGCAGATGGCAAAATTTCATTCTTTTTTATGGCTTAATAGTATTCCATTGTGTGTGTGTGAGTATGCCACACCTTTTTTATCCATTCATCTGTTAATGGGCACTTAGGTTGCTTTTATGCCTTGGCATTTGTAAATAATGCTGCTATGAACATTGGGGGTGCAGGTATCTTTTTGAATTAGTGTTGGTTTTTTTGGATATATACCCGAGTGGAATTGCTAGATCATATGGTAGTTCCATTTTTAGTTTTTTGAGAAACCTCTATACTGTTTTCCACAGCAGCTGCACCCATTTACATTCCCACTATGTACAAGGGTTCCCTTTCCTCCACATCCTCGCCTATTATTTGTATTCTCCTTGATCATGGAGATTCTGACAGGTGTGAGGTGATATCTCATTGTGGTTTTGATTGCATTTCCCTGTTAGCAATGTTGAGCATCTTTTACTGTATCTATTGGCCACCTGAGGAGGTGCATTTTGTAATTAGGAGGCCATTGGTGACCTTGGTGAGTTCAGCTACAGGGAAATGATCAGGGCAGGTCATGTTTCAGAGGCTTATGAAGCATGTGGGAAGTGAGAACTTGACAAAGATGAGTTTAGAATAATGTTTCCAGAAGCTTTGTGTAATAGCAAGGGGGAAAAAGGGGTAATTGATTGGGAAGTAGGGTTGGGGAAGATTGCATTTTTTAAGATGAGAAAGACTTGCCCACATTTATATGAAGAATGGAAAGATAACATTTAAAGATCCTTCAACTCGATGTTGTAAAATAATCTGTTAAAAAGGAAAGATGTTGAGTGGAAAGAGCAAAGTCCTGGGATCATGAGCCTGGGGCCCTTATTCCAGTGTTTCTAGTCTTGAGGGCCAGTTTGGCCACTTCATAGCAAATCTTTCTTTGTAAACAGTGGTTCTCATCTTGATTGCACAGTAGGATGACCTGTGGGAGCTTTTAAAATCCTCCACGCCCAAGTCTCACACAGACAGTTACATCAGAATCTCTAGGATGTACCCAGGCTTCAGTATATTTTCAAGTTCTTAGGTTATTCCATGTATGTTCAAGATTGAGAACCACCACTGCTTTAGAATGTTAGTTATTTATCTCCTATTCCCTCAACAGAGTCCCGCTCAACATTTATCACCCTCAGTACCAGCGGTTCCCATGACAAGAGAGGCCATTGCAGACCTACCCTCAGCGCAGTGATTCTCAATCCAAGCTGCGTGGTAGAATCTCCTAGGGTACTCACAATATAGTGGTGCCTGGGCCTCACTCCAGAGACTTTGATGTAATTGATCTGGGTTGGTTTATGGGTTGAGTTTTGTCTCCCCAAAAAGACATGTTGAAGTCCTAATCCTCAGTACCTCCGAAGGTGACCTTATTTGGAAATGGCATCTTTAAAGAAGTAATCAGGGGCTTCCCTGGTGGCGCAGTGGTTGAGAATCGGCCTGCTAATGCAGGGGACACGGGTTCGAGCCCTGGTCTGGGAAGATCCCACATGCCGTGGAGCAACTAGGCCCGTGAGCCACAATTACTGAGCCTGCGCGTCTGGAGCCTGTGCTCTGCAACGAGAGAGGCCGCGATAGTGAGAGGCCCGCGCACCGCGATGAAGAGTGGCCCCCGCTTGGCACAACTAGAGAAAGCCCTCGCACAGAAACAAAGACCAACACAGCCATAAATAAATAAATAAATTAAAAAAAAAAAAAAAGAAGTAATCAAGTTAAACTAAGGTCTTCAGGGTGGGCCCTAATTTAATATGATTAGTGTCTTTATAAAAAGGAGAAATTTGAATACAGAGGAGACATGCAGAAGGGAAGATTATGCGAAGAGACATAAAGAGGTCACCGTGGTAAGATTCGATTGGAGTTATGCAGCCACGGGGAACATCTGGGGCTACCAGAAGCTGGGAGAGGTAAGGAGGGATCCTTTCCCTACAGGTTTCAGATAGGGAACCTAGATTTCAGACTTCTAGTCTCTGGAACTGTAAGACAATAAATTTCTGTTATTCTCAGCTAACCAGTTTGTGGTACTTTTTATGGCAGCCCTAGTAAATTAATACAGACAGGCTTGGATATCGATAGTTTTTGAAGTGGCCCAGGTGATTCTAATGTGCCAGGATTGATTTATTGATTTTCATAACTATTAAATGACTTAAATGTATAGCAGGTATAACCCAAGTAGAAAACAAAGTCAAAATGAGTTTAGCAGCCATGCAAACCTAATTATCACAAGTCTAATATTTAAAACTTAGTCACATGCTGAGTAATTTTAATGCCTAGTAATATATTTCTTCTTAACTTGGGGCTCTGTATTGTAAGAGAGGCATTTGCCATCTTTCTCCTCCACAATTCCTTGCCTGGATACTTATTTTTAGTGTAATTTTTCACCTTGAGTGATGAGATTCTGGATTTCCATTTCACATGTGCTTTACAGGTCGCCTCATGGTGTATTCTTTATTTTTCATGCCTAAGGGCACTGTCTAGCACCTTTCCCTGTTGGACTTTATCCTGTTCATTTATAACGTAACGTTTCTCCAATTTGTCAAAGTTACTTAGAATTCTGATCCTGCACTCCAACATTCTAATTCCTAGTACTAAAGGAGAGTCCCCAGGACAACTGAATTAAGAATTATATGAACTCCAGGAAGAATCAATTTGGAGAAGTTCAGATAATGGAAGGGTTATTATGGGCTGCATTAAACTGCAAAGATGTATGAAAGATAAATGGTCAGTGCATGAATTATACAAAGAGTTCCTTAAGTGAGATGGTAGGATCAGTCCTTGTCCAGACATCATGTGAGATTTGGAATCTTGCTGCTGTCCCTCAAAGTGTGCTCCACAGACCAGCAGCATTGACATCACCTGGGAGCTGGTTAGAACTGGAGCATCTCCGACGCCATCCCAGATCTAGTGAATCTGAATCTACATTTTCGCAGGGTCTGTAGGTGAAGTGCATGCATATTAAGTTTTGAGACACATGATGTGGACACGGCCACTACCTTGAAGAACTCACCAAGTAATCTGGCTGAACTTGGTAGATCAGTATTTCTCAAAGTGTGGTCTGGAGGTCCAGCTGTATTTGAGTGGCCTTCAACACTTGGTAAAAGACAGGATACATTTGGCCCCTTCACAGACCTCCTTAATTGGAATCTTTGGGGGTGGGACTCAGGAATTTACATTTTTTGATAAATCACCCAGGGGACAACTGATGCACATTAAAGCTGGAGAATCTCTTCCCTAGAACAATAGACATTTATTTTTCTTCAACACACCTGAGGAATATGACACCACCCCCCCACCACCTTCCCTTAGTAACAGTGGTTCGTAAGGGCAGTGTTATGGGGGTGGCAGCTTCAATCTCCTAGACCAGGATCATTCAAAGGACAGTTCATGGGTCAATCGATAGCATGGCCATCTCCTGGGAGCTTGTTAGAAATGCAGAACTTCAGACTTCACCCGTATCTCCTGTTATGGGATGAATTGACTTACCCCATAACTCATATGTTGAAGTTCTAATCTCCAGAACTTCAGAGTATAATCATATTTGAGAGCAAGGAATTTAAAGAAGTAATTAAGTCTGGTTGTCTGAGATCTGCAGATATCTTCAGACCAACATTTAGTAGCAGCTAGTAGATTCGACAGGACATTATTCCCTTAATGAGTTATAGATCAGGGAAAAACTATTTATTTATTCAGTAGTCTCTGTTTGGCTTATATCAGTAATCTTTAGTAAATGAAGCTCATTTAGCACTTCATAAGTATGTTTGAACTTGACTCTATCTTTCTGGCTCACAGCAGGCCTCTAAGTTTAGTCAACACCTTCCTGTAGACATTCCTTTGATCTGTTCATAAACTGCTCTCACCTGCTGGGTCCTGACACACGTGTCCATATAAGCACACATATGCACATGTAACCATCATCAAGGAAAAAAATTAAACAAAGGTGAGTCACAGAAAGACTCCAAAAATAGCATGTGTATCTTGAAATACCTTTACAGATGTGCTCATTGTTGAGAAACTGCTTTGCTCAAACCTAAATCCAGCCGAATTTTTTTTTTTTTTTGGTTACAATATAATTAGGCTCTGAGTCAGCTTTGAATCTTATGTTAATGAGACCCCCTACAGTCTTGGCTCATACCTTCAAATTAGAGATTGATCTATAATTAATATGGCTTATAATGCCAGTATCTGAGACAAAAGAGATCATTGGGCGGCTGGGGAGGGAGAGGAGAGAGGTGTACCACATACCAAGCTGGCTCCTGGTGACAGAAGCAGGAGTCTCTGGGTAGTATTTCTGCTGGCTCAAGCTCTTCTGATGAGGAAAGCAGCTAAACAGCCCCTCTGAGGTCTTAGGAAGGGACATGGGTGCTGCAACTAGCTTCCACCCTTAGCAAAACATTCCTGCTCAGAGAGACCCTGGTCGGCCCCTGCATGAGTTTTCCAATCTTACATTGAACTGCCTTTGAATTCTGAAAAAAAGCACCAGGACAAGGGGTCATTGTTTTTGTTTTTTGCCAGCTATTTTTGGAGCCATGTGACCTCCCTACACTGTAGTTTTACAGCCTCGAAATTCCCAGTGATTGGAAGAAAAGAGCACTTGCTGATTAATTAAAATCCAATTTTCTCTTCTATCCTAATTGCAGCAGTAGAGGGAGAAAAAAGGAAGACTTACTATTCCAAAAATGAAAATGATCCCTAGACTGTTTGGGCTTATTATGAGCTCCATGTTACAATTTGTTTTAAATTGAATCAATAGAATGAACATGGAAATGAGCTCTGTGAAATCATTTATTTTTAAAAGATTTAAATGAGAGCCTGCATCATTTTGTTTAAAATTTTTTAGACTCTGCCTGGGTAGACTTCTTGATAAAGACAAAGGAAAAAAGAGGGCCTCAGGTTTGGGGGTAGGTCTGGGACCGTCCTGTAGGTCTGCCCGTGTGTAGCTTTATGACCATGATTTTGAACACTGTTTAGGACCCTGCAGTGGATCAATCCCTGTTAGCACAAGAGATGATCTGGAATCCCAACCCCCAACACACAGATCTCAAAACATAATTACTTTCAGTTCACTTTGAATTTTTAGACTCTGTGTGGTACTGAAGAGTTGGGGTGGCTGAACTGAAACACAGGGAATCATTAGAGGGGCTGGGGTGGCTCTGTCCCCTGATTTGGTGCTGAGCATGTGGGCTGCGGTGGGAAGGGCATCAGTGTGAGAGGTGGTGACCCAGCACTTTGGGATGGGGGCTGGCTGTCCCAGGAATTACCTGGTTCACTGGTTCTCATGGGAAGGAAGAGGTGATTTTTACCTCTTCTCTTTCCATGAAGTCTTCATGTAATCTGTAAAGTTTTATAGCCTCTAGTTGGAGGCTGGGGGGTTGGACACCTGGGGAATTTAAAATTTGCACTTTGTAACTGTCCTGTTTAAATGAGTGAAGTACAATATACTGCTAAGTGTAAAAGAGTAGGTTGCAAAATTGTGTATGTATATTTACATTTACAGAAAAATTATATTATCTATATTATGTATTTATATGCCTAATATTTATATATTTATGTATATATTTATACATATGCATATTTCATGTAAAATACATTATATATAACATATACACATATTAATGTTATATATATGTACATATTTGTATATTTATACTTTTAAAAGTTTTAAAATATATGTATATATATTACATGTGTGAGTGTCATATATAGTATCTGTATATATGCATATATAATACATACCATAAATGTGTAGGCATATTTACATTTTTATATATAAAATATGTATAAATATGTATGTAAATGTGTATTTACATTTTAAAAATGTTTCTTACATATACAGCAGTGTGTATGTGTATATAGCTGGATAGGATATAGAATATACATCAAAATATCAAATGGATAAAGTGGCTCTATCTGGAGAGCAGGATTCTTGATCATTTTTATTTTCTTTGTATCTTTCTATATTTTCTCAATATTCTATGATGATAAAGTATTGCTTTTGCAATCATAGAAAAGTCATTAAAAGGGAAAATAGAGAAGCCTTTCTGCATGTCTTGGGCATCTCCAGGACAATTCTTTTCCTTCTGTGATGAGTGAGGGCTCCTGGTTCCCCAATCATGAGTTCCTTTCTTCATCTCAGATTGTCATCTGTGTCCTCTGGGCCCAAGGAGCACAGTCTACAGGCTGCAAGGGTTTGGAAGGCTCTAGGATGGGTCCCTGTCCTCCTCCCCTTCCACCTGGCATGCATAAACTCATGCATCTAATATGATCACAGAGAATCACCAGGGTCCCTTAAATGGTCCTGTTCTTTGTGTTCACTGATGTTGATCTGATTTATCATATAGTGCCTTCCATCCCTCAATCTTTCATCGCAGACAAGGGGGAAACAAAGCTGTATCTAATATACACACGTGAAGCTCAAGTTCTGGACCAGTATTCGCATGCGCTTAGGGACTGGGAGGGCCTTCAAACCAGATCACAGGCTCCCACCCCACAGAGATTCTGATTCAGTGAGTCCGACGGAAGTCTGAGGTACTGCATTTCCAACAAGCCCCCAGGTGATGCCCAGGCTGCTGGACCACCCTTCTCCAAGTGTGGACCCCTCTCCAGCAGCACCAGCAACTAAAAGTCTGGGATTTCCACCAGTGGCCCCTGGTTCTCAGGCCTTCAGACTTGGACTGAATTGTACCACCAGCTTTCTTGGTCCTCTGGCTTGCAGACCTCAGACTGTGGGACTTGGCCTTCAGAACTGTGTGAGCCAATTCCTATAATAAATCTCCTCTTATATATATCTCTATATTTGTTCTGTTTCTCTGGAGAACTCTGACTAATACACTGTCTATTTCCAGAACACTTTCATCACCTCAAGTAGAAACTCTGTAACCATTAAGGTGTAACTCCTCAGCCTCGCTTCCCCAACCCTTGGTCACCTCTAATCTACTTTCTGTCTCTGAATTTGCCTGATTTAGGTAACGCATATGAGTGCAATCATGCAATATTTTTCCTTTTGTGTCTGGCTTATTTAACTTAGCATAATGTTTTCAAGGTTCATCCATGTTGAAGCTTGTATCTGAATGTCATTCACTATAAAGGCTGAATATCATTCCATTGTATGTATAGACCTCATTTTGTTTACCCATTCATTTGTAGATGGACACTTGTGTTGTTTCTACCTTTTGACTATTGTGAATAGCCTGCTAAGGACATTGGTGTATATGTATCTGTTCAAGTCCCTGTTTTCCATTCTCTTGGGTATATATCTAGGAATGGAATTGCTGGATCACATGGAAATTCTATCAGTATATTTTACTTCTTAAGGAACTGTTGAGGTGATGTCTGCCCTCTTAGACATAAGATGGCGGCACCGTCATCCTGCGAGCGTACTGCCAAAGCTTCTTTCAGAACTTGTGCAAGGGAGGGGCTTGGAGCTTCAGTGTCATTAGCTTTGTGATAGATCCATCTCTGTGTATTTCCATCCAAGAACAACTACTTTTCATTTGCTGAAAATCACTGAAGTTCTGATCTGCAAATAAAATGAACTGAAAAAGTGAAGAGTTATTTTTGGTGCTCCCGGGGACTAGCATCTTGATTGGGCCTTGGCGTTCCAGCCCATCTCTTTGTCACACTTGTGTTATCATCCCTTAACCGGCCACTCCTCAGCCCACTTTAGACCCAGCCAGGAGGAGCCCCTGCTCTAAGCCATGTGCTTTAGAGGGCCCGATGCTGGCTGTGTTCCAGAGACCAAGGCTTTTTGTCTAGATTATCCTTCAGGTACCCAGGGCCCTAAAATTTCTTTCCAAAGTGCCATTATTTGCTTTCAGTAAGTTTGTTTTGCAGTGAGCTGGTATAAGAGGTGCCCTGAGCAGCGAGAGGGGCACCACCAAGCTCTTTCCCCAGGACCTACACTCAGCTTCTCAGCCTCAGGCTGCCATAGCTTTGAACTGTGTCTGTGAGCATCTGTGCTTTATCTCAATTTACCTTTTGCATCCATTAGCAAGACGTGTCCCAAGGTAATTGCTTCTTCACTTTATGCCATTTTGGCTTAAGAAGGGTGTCCTAGGAACACTCTACTCTCAGGTAACGCGGAAACTGGTACAGTGGTCCCTCAGTACATGCAGGGGATTGCTTCCAGGACTCCCCTCAGATACCAAAATCCACAGACACTCAAGTCCTTTATATAAAATGGGGTACTATTTGCATATAACCTAGGCATATCCTCCCGTATACTTTAAATCATCTCTAGATTACTTATACTACCTAGTACAATGCAAATGCTGTGTAAATATTTGCTGGCAGGTGGAAAATTCAAGGTTTGCTTTTTGGAACATTCTGGAATTTTTTTTCCAATAATTTTCATTCGAGGTTGGTTGAATCCATGGATGTGTACCCACGGATATGTAGGGCTGACTATATCTATTTGTAGACAAATGACAGCTAAACAGAATGGTTTCTTTGATTGGCTTAGACCAATTAGGATTTGTCCTCTGGGTGCTGGACACAGCTGCCTGAAAAAAAAAAAAAAATCAGGTTACTCTCAGCAAAAACGAAGAGAGAACTTGGTTTAGGCTGGGAAGCCATAGCAACAGATAGAACAGTTACTTTCCTTAGAATTGTAAAGGACGATTAGTAATTAGGAAGGAAAGAAGGAAAGAGGATTTGTCACAGGGTAGAAAAGGCAACCACAGCTGAGCTTGTAATAAGCAGATTGTGAGAGAAGATTGTTCAAATGAAGTTCTATGGGCCTTCATTATAAATAGTGAATGATTAACGACAGTGCATTTCCTTAAATTTGTGACTCGTCTTTGTTACATAACACATCACTAATAAATAACGTCTGATGAATTAATATTGCTGTTCTCCCTCAATATTTTCATGATGTCATTTCACCAGAATTAACTGTTGCCAGAAATCAACCCTAAACCCTTCATTGCTCATGAAGTAAAATGACTTAATCAGCTCATCCTAGAATAGCTGAAAAGGAATCTGGAGTCACCATTTAAAATCCTGATGAAGCATTCAACTTCTGACATTCCAAGAAGGAGAGGCAACTGGGCTTGACTTCTTGTTGTCTTACCCCGGGGACGAGCATAGATGTATTGTAGGAAAAGGCACAGATGCCAACAAGGTGCCATACATCTGAAGGCTGCTCAGATGCTTGTCTGACCCCAAGGTATTTCTTACAGTGATCTGTCACCTGCCTGCCACTCAGCGTTTACATCCCAGTGGTGGCAGCTTTATGGCATCCTTTTCTATGCAAAGAATAATGCATTTATATGGGCCATAAATATTTTGACCTATAGATACCACATATGTAACAAGTGGCCTGGAGGTCAGAATGACATCTCAGTAGCTACATTTCTACACTGTCCTGCTAAGTGGCACTTTGGGTTAGGAAAGGGCTATATAGATCAATAGAGGTGATCTCCACTTTTGGAAGTGACGTGGTAGGAGATCAGAATGTAGATCTACATCTCCAGGGTAGAACATTCACAGTGTGCTGCGTGGGCTTCTTCCAAGAGCAAGCATTCCCTCCAGAGGCAGGAAGTGGAAGCTGTCCATTTCTTAAGACCTCAGCCTCGGAATTGGCATGGCGTCACTTCTGCTTTTTTCTCTTTGTCAGTAGTCAGAGAGGCTGATTCAAGGGACAAGGGGCAGGGACATAGAATCCACCTCTTGGTGGGAGGAATATCCAAGAATTTGGGTGCCCCATTACAAGACTGCCACATCATCTTGAATGTCATCTCTTCAGAGAGGTCTTGCCTGGTCATCTTCTCTTAAGCAGCCCTGATCACTGCCCAAATCACTATCATGATACCTCTTTGATTTTCTTCATACCACCATTACCTGTGAATGCAGGTAATGCATTCACAAGTAATGAATGGATGTTTTTTTTTTTCTTTCTGTGAATGCATTTATTTAATTGCATAATTTTAATCTCACTCCCTGCCCAGTATGTGATTTCCAGGAGAGCAGGAACTTTAGGGATCACGTTAACAGCTCTACACCCCCCGACCCACGTAGCTTAGCAGGAGCTCCGTACAGAGTTAGTGCACCATAAACAATGGTTGAGTGAATGAAATTTTTATCACCTAACTCTTTCAATAGCTCAAAACACAGAGATGCCTAATACTTACCATCTTGGTCCCTCAGCTTTCTTTTATAATCTGGGGTTCTCATTAATATGACTACTTTTGGACCTGAGAAATCCAGCTAATTATCACAGACTTACCCTGTGGAGCTCTTAGTCGAAGCTGCCTAGAATCATTGTGGATGTGGCTGATCCTTGCCTTATGGAAATGTACCAAATACCCTGTCACACAAATTCTTAGCTCTGACATGAAAAAATTGGATTAGGAAACAGCTAAGGAAGAGATATTCATGAAGAGACAGCTTTCTGAGGTGCAGAGAAGAAAATGTCTCTGTGTATTTGTTACTGTCCGTGGTTATGCAGTTATTGGGAAAGCGAACAGTAACACTGCAGCGGTATCCTAAGAAAATGCGCTGAGTGACTCATTCCCTGTTAGTTCAGAGCCTGCAAATCTGTCTTCCAAAGTGCAGCTGGAATAAAGCTGCAGAATATTGTGTAGCTTTTTACCTGCTCCCAAGTCCTGTATTGGGTCCCAGGAGGGGGAAGTTGAGAGGGAAGAGGGATAGAGAAGCTTGTATACCAGATTCTGTGTATGCTGCAGGCTGGCGAGCTGCAAGATGGATATTTACCAGCCTTCAACTTGCATCTTAAATTAGTGATGCATCTCCATTAATGAGAGCAGATCTCACCATGATGGTGCATCTCTGTTTCCTCTTGGAAGAAAATAAAGTCAGTTAAAATCATTGCATTTTGGAGGAGAAGCGATTCATACAGTTTTTTATTAGTAGCACAATGGTGTTGTTTTCCTTTGTTACCAAGACAGCAATTAACAGGTTTGTAATGGCTCAAAGGTGGGTGACAAGTAAAACAGGCTATTAGGAAGGTGGCTGCTGTCAGGCCTCTAAACAGAGTAGGAGGTTTGAAGGATTTAAAACTAAAATAAAATCCATACTCTATGCCATTGGTATCTTCAGATGAATTTTTACACCTGTTTCCAGTCACAGGCCTTACACTGTCTGGTTGAAACCTGTAAAGAATGGTATTTTCCTGGTGCATCTCAAGTAGTAAAAGAATATAAAGCAAACCTTTGAGTCATTTTTGAAAAGTAAAGAGTGATTGTATCAGATTTGATTGCTGTAAGGTTCCAGATGGGAGTTTTGGTGGTTATTTTTACATGTTGTATATTTTAATATTTATTATTTTTATTTTTGATTCTATTTCTATATTATATTTATTTTTTTCTATTTTGTTCACAAGTTTGGCTTCAAGAGAGAATTAAGAGAAATACTTTGTTGGAAGTTGTTGACATTTTCCTCAAGAAGTCCCTGTGAGGCTGAAGAAAGTCGAAATCAAGGAGGTAACGTGTGACCAAGATCAGTGAGAAAAATTACAAAGGACCCCAGATCTACGGATATATTTAAAACTGAACAGGGAAAATACTCAGTACAGAAACCTAATACGATCAAAACAGAACTCTTCAACTTTCCTTTCATCCTAAAATTGCTTTTTCCTCAACTCTCTAACCCTCTCCAAAAATGTCACCATTCTTCTGATTTACCAGGCTGGAATATTCTACTTATGATTCTTTCTATCTCCTTGTCTTTTAGCTTCTTGTCTTTCTCAAAGATTTGACCTTTAGATGTGCCATTTCTCTTTTTTTCTTATATCTGTCCTTTTTTGTTGTTTTTAATTGTTGCATTTCCAGTTTGGAATGAATTTTTGGTTTAGTTATGGATATACTGAGCTTGTACATAACATTCAGGGTGGAATTTTCACCAGACAGGTATGAACACAGGGTTGGAATTCAGAGGAAGTCTCAGGGTTTCCAGGGAAATCTAAATTTGAAACCCATTCAGAAAAAGTCACAGTGCTGGTTTTGACATTGAATTGGTTGGAGATGGTCAGAGAGAGATTAGGTTCAAGCCTGTTCTTCAGGCTAATGGGAGCAGGAAATGAGTCAGAGGAGGCAGGTTTAGAAAGGGAGGAAAGAACACAGTATATGCAGCCCTTGGAAAGCAAAGGAGACCTGAGCTTCAAGGAGTTAACAACTCATCACTGTCCAATGTTGTAAAGAGCTTCAGGAAGGATGGAAAATGAGAGTAGATGGTTGAGTTCAATATCCAGGAGGGGACATTCCAGATTTAGCAGAGTCTTAAGACATTAACTGGAATAGAAGCAGAAAATGACTTGTGGTGGAGTCTAAATGGGAATAAAAGTCTTCAAAATGGATCTGAAAGCTTCTCAAGTCCTACTCACCTCTGCTGTTGTCCTGGTTGGGGTTTCCCCACTCCCCTCCCTAAACAGAGCTCAAGGAAAGGACGTGAGTGCAGGTGGGTCACTGTGGAAAGTGATCCCCAAACAGAAGTGGGGTCTGGGGTGCAGTGAAACGGGGAAGATGCAAAGGCACACGAGGATGTGTGCCCATCAGCTGAAGCTGTTTGCACTTCAAGGCCAAAAGGTGGAGTAAATTTTAGGCTAGTCCCCCATTTCTTCTCCCAATTTCTTCCAAAACACAACTTTTTTGAAGCTCTTCCTTCAATGCTTTTGGAGAAACATCTGGCTAGAATACCCTTTACTCATCCTGATAACCTCCTAGGCCCCTCCCCAAATGTAATGAAGGTTTCAGCCCCCCAAGCCTCCTGTACCCACTCACCTCTCTCTGCCCCCCTCCAGAGCACAGGGACTATCTTCTATTGCCTCACCTGAAGGAACCTTCTCTGCTTCTTCAGATCACTCCAGGTATTTCTTTTATTCCCATCCCTGTCATTGGATTTAAGTCTTTGGAGACAAAAGCCAGGATGTTGTTCAGACAACATATGTGGATTTGTCATCTAAGATAGCCAGCCCCTCCACCAACACACACACACATGCACACACACACACACACACACACACACACACACAGAGCCAATGAAGCTGATGGGTAAATGCTCCCCTCTCTCCTCCCTACCAGGAACAGGTCCCTGGCAGGATGGAACCTGTCCACTTGATAACATGCCCTTGGAACTGGTCTTCCCTCCTTCTCCTGAACCTGAATGAGAGAAACTAAAGTGGAGAAAACCATAAATGAGTATCTCTAAGTGAAACCACTAGGTCGTGTGCTGGGGGCCTCCAAGGAGCTCTGGTCCTTTATGTCTCAATGCAGAAAGAATTCAGTAAGAGGCAAAATGATAGGTAATGAGTGATTTATTAGAATAGGATGCTTGTGAGGCTTACTAGCAGGCAGGCAAAAGGGTGCCACACCCCGAGAACTTAGTGGGCTACAGTTTTATAATCAAAGGAAAAGAGGGGAGGTGGAAAAGACCAACTTCTTTCTCATTCTTGAGTAGATGTCATGCTTCCATTATCGGCACCTCCTCCATGTCCAGTGGGGGAGCTTTTTTGTCCCTGTGTGGTCAAGCCGGGACTGTCATGGGGAAATGAAAATGGGCAAAAAGGTGGTAACACAAGTATTATGTTCAACTATTAATATCTTCAAATGAATACTTGAATGGGAGAAAGGAAGGGAATAAAGTGAGAGAAAGCCATAAGTTAATAGTTTCAAATATCAGCCAGTCACAGAAGTTTTATGGTTTTTCTCCTTAGCTTGACTGTAATAGGCTATAAATTCATTGAGATTAGGCATATACTACCTATATTTTATCCTCTTCTATTACTTAATATGGTGTTGCACATATGGTCACCACTACAGTATTTGTAACTTGGTTATATCCTTGACTCTGAAAGGTTTTTAAATATGAGGGCTATAGAGGACTTCTTGTTTTTAAATAGCTACTAAAACAGGTGAGTACCTCTATTCTAGTTGGAGAGCAATGCTGCATATGGAAGGGTTCATTAGGTAATCAACAGCCTCAAGAACGACAAGGAGCAGCTAATGGCCTGTGTGGGCGAAATTGCCTGCCCTGCCTCTGGGCTTAAAAGCTGTTCTCTTCAGCACCTCGGAGAGGGAAGAAGTAAGCATCACACAACAGTGTTTTTGCTGTGAGGTTGCTTTTTGTTTTCCAGCTCCCTAAATGGGTCTCCCAACTTTAATGGCCCGGAATTCTCACCTCAGCCTAATCTCCCTACTTTTTTTTTTTTTTTTTTAACATCTTTATTGGAGTATAATTGCTTTACAATGGTGTGTTACTTTCTGCTTTATAACAAAGCGAATCAGTTATACATATACATATGGTCCCATATCTCTTCCCTCTTGCATCTCCCTCCCTCCCACCCTCCCTATCCCACCCCTCTAGGTGGTCACAAAGCACCGAGCTGATCTTCCTGTGCTATGCGGTTGCTTCCCACTAGCTATCTATTTTACATTTGGTAGTGTAAGTATGTCCATGCCACTCTCTCACTTTGTCCCAGCTTACCCTTCCCCCTCCCCATATCCTCAAGTCCATTCTCTAGTAGGTCTGTGTCTTTATTCCCGTCTTGCCACTAGGTTCTTCATGACCTTTTTTTTTTTTTTTTCCCTTAGATTCCATATATATGTGTTAGCGTACTGTATTTGTTTTTCTCTTTCTGACTTACTTCACTCTGTATGACAGACTCTAACTCCATCCACCTTACTACAAGTAACTCAATTTCGTTTCTTTTTATGGCTGAGTAATATTCCATTGTATATATGTGCCACATCTTCTTTATCCATTCATCCAATGATGGACACTTAGGTTGCTTCCATGTCCTGGCTATTGTAAATAGAGCTGCAATAAACATTTTGGTACATGACTCTTTTTGAATTATGTCCCTAACACCATACACAAAAATAAACTCAAAATGGATTAAAGACCTAAATGTAAGGCCAGACACTGTCAAACTCTTAGAGGAAAACATAAGCAGAACACTCTATGACATAAATCACAGCAAGATCCTTTTTGACCCATCTCCTAGAGAAATGGAAATAAAAATAAAAATAAACAAATGGGACCTAATGAAACTTAAAAGCTTTTGCACAGCAAAGGAAACCATAAACAAGACCAAAAGACAACCCTCAGAATGGGAGAAAATATTTGCAAATGAAGCAACTGACAGAGGATTAATCTCCAAAATTTACAAGCAGCTCATGCAGCTCATGCAGCTCAATATTAAAAAAAACAAACAACCCAATCCAAAAATGAGCAGAAGACCTAAATAGACATTTCTCCAAAGAAGATATACAGATTGCCAACAGACACATGAAAGAATGCTCAACATCATTAATCATTAGAGAAATGCAAATCAAAACTACAATGAGATGTCATCTCACACCGGTCAGAATGGCCATCATCAAAAAATCTAGAAACAATAAATGCTGGGGAGGGTGTGGAGAAAAGGGAACCCTCTTGCACTGTTCGTGGGAATGTAAATTAATACAGCCACTATGGAGAACAGTATGGAGGTTCCTTAAAAAACTAAAAATAGAACTAACATACGACCCAGCAATCCCACTACTGGGCATATCCCTACTACTTTACTAGAGTAAAACCCTTGACCTCATCTTCCTTCACAGCCTTACCTTGGTAAATGCTCCTAGTATGATCAGTTCTAGCTGTTTATGCTGTAAATCAGTTCTTTCCTCTTGTCCTCATCAGAAAGCTCCTGGTTCATTTAGTGTGTAAGAAATGCCAGGACACACACACACACATGATTCTCAATGCCTTCTTTTTCTTCTCCCCAAATTAAGATCGCTTGTTGATATTTTCAGAGAGACTACTTTACCCAACCAGGCTTGTTTTGCCCTACACGCAGCAATTCGAATGCCGAGATGCTGAGGTTGGCAACAGAGAAAAGGTTTATTTGAGGCAGCCAAGCGAGGAGATGGGAGAACAGGTCTCAAATACCCCTC
Source organism: Eschrichtius robustus (assembly GCF_028021215.1). Classification (NCBI taxonomy): domain Eukaryota; kingdom Metazoa; phylum Chordata; class Mammalia; order Artiodactyla; family Eschrichtiidae; genus Eschrichtius; species Eschrichtius robustus. The sequence continues at coordinate 40,895,260 of NC_090839.1, forward strand.
CCCAAAAGCGAGGGGCTTGGGGTATTTATGGGTAAAGAGTACAGGAAGATCAGAGATGCAGGTAAGGTGTTTGGAGGCAGGGAAAGACGAGGCGATGGCTGCTCTGCACGGGGGCTACTGAGCTTCATGCTTCTTCCTAAGATGTCTGTCAAAAACCCGGTGGTATTGGAATGATCCGAGGGTGGAGTTTTCAGCCCGTTGATGTCAAAAGTTCGCCCATGAGACACTCACTCACACTCAGCTGAAGGGTTGGTGATCCTGACTGTTTCGAAGTAGATGGAGAGCTGATTCCAAGTGCCTTAAAAATAACTTGGGCAAACGTCTTAAGGTTCATATGTCAGAGATGCTATCTATAGGGGCAGTGCAGGGCGTCTTGTGACTTACTGTCTAGGCTACATGATTCTGGGAAGGCAATTTTGCAAGAACAAAGGCAGATTACAATTTACTACTTACTAGACAAGCAGGTTTTGGTTGAATGGATCTAACTAATGGCGACCCTGGATTTTACCTATCTATTTTAAACTGCGTAATTGTCCACCATTGCATAGATTGGGTGAAGCGAACAATTCTCTGCTACATTATAACTGGGCCAGACTGAGCACCCTCGGTTGTTTCCACTTTGTCTTTATTTCCAGAGACTAATATCACTGGGGTGGACATTGATGGATGATTTATTCTAACTCTGTTTCCATTCGGACAGCAAGTAAAGCACCCACACTTACTTACACAGTATCCGTTTTTAATAGCAAGGAAATATTTTAGTGATTTTGTTACTACGTAGCGCATTTTAAAAAGATGTTCCCAACTAACCTAAACTCTGGATAGACCTTGAAAGAGGGTTCTATATGAAGGGGATCTTTCATATCATATTTTTGACAGAACCGAACGAATAGCCCCAGATAAAGATTCTATGGGCTGTTCTTGGGAACAGGATGGGGAGGAACAGAAGGGAGCCTATTTTCTTCTGTGTCTGCCGAAGATGAAGGAGAGAATTAGGACCAACTGGACATTTTTATTCCTAAGAAAGGTCACTGGCACTTCCCAATGCATTATGTAGGAGCTTATATCAAGTTGTGATATTAATGAAAAGTTGTTAAACTCCTGTTCTCTTGGTTCGGTTGCTAACAAATTCCCGGGCTCAAGGTATCAGACCTTTTGCCCAGTTTTCCCCAAGGGCAAGGGAATCTTCTTCCCAGCCAGACTCCTGGGTATCTTACTGGGATCCAGTTTCTAGTAAGATGATACTCATCCTTGCTAAAGTGATAGGAATGGTTTTGGCAAAAATATCTTTCTCCTGAAAACCACTAATGTTCCCAAGAGTATTCTCACATAATACATATAAGAAATAACATCTTCTACTATAACCTTGGCAGTTGTCTCCCCATCTTCATAAGCAAACATTAATAATACATCTTTGGGGGATGGTTATGTATTTCCTTCTCAGACTTCCAAGAGTAGGCTAGATCATGCTGTGAAAGTTAGGTGAAGGGAAGGACAAGCAGTTGCTGGGATTCGCCAGTGTGGCCACTGAGAGAAACTTTCTCCTGGATAATATTTATCAACAGATTCTAGAATTGGAGGAAAATAAGACCTTTAAAAAAGTGTGTTCCTTTATAGTTCCTGGAATGGTATTTTCCACGGAGATACCCAACAATATCCCTGGGAAAGACAGAGTGAATGCAGAGAAAGAACAAATTACACAGGGAATGCTCTAATTAGAAACTTCTTAGTGTAAAAAATTAATAAACAGAAACCTCAACTAAATGGAGTCGGAAACCAGAAGGGGGAGCTCTCACGCCCTGTGACAATAGCAGAGCCCAACAGAAAGAAGAGAGTCTGCTTCTTTCCTGGCAAGGACTCAGCCAGTGAAAAAGCATGGACCCTTTGTGTACTATGTCTTCCTAACTTCCTTTTCCCCTCTATAAAAGAGTGTTCCTTCCCTTCCCGTGGGGGACTTGTACGTGGCTGGCCATGGTTGCAGACCCCAAATTGCAATTCTCTGCTGAACCCAAATAGACCCATCTTTGCCAGAGAAATATCTGGCAGTCTATTTGTTTCAGGTCAACATTAGTCAAGACTTTCTTGGCTGTAAGTGATAGAAACCGAACTGATTTTAGTGTTAAATAATCAGAAGAAGACAGAATTCCAGGCAGTGTTGGGAGTTTCCACATCTGCATCTTATCTTTTTAAAAATGTGATACCTTTCTTATTCTGAAAATTAGCTAAAAGTTTGTTTGTCTGGCCTTCCCATTTTTATCCTTGAAGCAATGAAGCTGTGCCCCTGGTAACTGCAAGGCTGACTGAGGTGCAGCAGCTAAGCTCAAAGATTCATCTTCCTCAGCCTTCACTTCACTTATTAGTTTTTCTCTCCTGTTACTCTCTGTGATTGGGCTAAACAGGTCCCAGAGTGAAATCTCAGCCTTTTTGACCCTTAATTCCAATTTCTGAGCTACCGAGGAAGTGCTTGTTCCAAGTACACTGCAATTTTGGGGGGACACTTTAAACACACCCAGGAGCTGCCTTTGTGTGAGAAATGGAGCCTTAGTCTCAGAGCATTTTCCTGGGATTGGAGTTGAGGCACATCTCCTGCAACACACGCTAGGCTAGCAGTTGATTGATTCATTGAAAAAAAAAAAATCATTGAAAGCAGGAGGTCATAAAAAATGATTCACACACACCTTAAACATTTTTATTCTAATGTAAAACATATAAATTGACATTCATTTGCCAATCTTTGATGTAAAGCTGAAGTCTTTTCTCTTAATTGGCGCTATATGTGGTCTCTCTTAATAAATCACATCCTTAATGCATCCCCTAAGATTTTCAACTTCATTTTCTTTACATTGGAGCAAGAATTAAAGTGACTTGCAAAGCAATCTGATTGAATAATCTTCCTCAATTGTTACAATTTTTCCCCAAGCCCTTCACAGTTTTCTCAGCCGCACGAATTCAACAGTTTGTATGAACTTTTACTGGCTCGCTTTGATGAAGCCATTCTGAAGAATTCGACTTATTTTTCACTGACATATCTCTCTTTGTGCACTCATATATCATCGATTGCATACATTTAATTTACATAAGATTCATTTGCTTACATAATAACAATAACAATTATAACTTTAACACATTTGGGAATAAACGCAAATGATTCTTGGTGAACAGTCCTAAGTTATCAAGTCAGAGTTGAAGTGCCCTGGTTTACTAGAGAGAAGCCTTTGAATGAGGGTTTTCAGATGTTTGGGGCTTTGTGGCAGGTGCTGGCTGTGCCCTGCCCTTGGTTCCTTGATCCACTGGGATGTCACCTGCAGCTTTGGCATCTTCCTCCTTCTAGTGACATGTCTCTTTAACTAAGGAGAGTCTGGACGTGCCAGGGAGCCACTCATAATGCATGAGATTCATTAGGATGGGAGTTGATGGAGAAACAGTCCAGCTTTTTGTGCTTCAGTGGGATTTTACTCAGTCCCTAGGAGCCCATGGAGATCGCTGGCTCACTAATAGCCTCTTTATTAGGTCCTTCTCCTTCCAGCTTCCTTCCCCATTCCTCATGGGTCTTCCTAGTATCACCTCCCAAATCAACAAATTGCACCCACATTCTTGAGTCTAGATCTTCCTTGGAGGGAACTGAACCTGAGACAAGCCCCGCTCAGGATGATGTGTAGAGAGGATGGAGAGGCATCATCAGGTGACTGGATTCAATGGAAGCCATGCGAGAAATGTTCACCCTTCTGGGAAATCTAATTTGGTCTTTCTCTCCTCAGACCGTGAAGCAATTTCTTGTTTTCTACACACATGGTGCTTCCTTGCAACCAGCTTTGCCTTCCTTGTTGTAAGCCCGAGGAGGACACGTTTCAAGGAATCTGTTACAAGCTTCTGGCTGGAACAAGAGTTTGATGGAATTTATCTCAGTCCTCCAAACCCTAGTCTATCTCTTTAACTCTTCATTTGCCTTGAACTTTACAAACTGGCCATCCTGGGCCTTTGGCATCATGTGTGTTCTGTTTTCCATCCTGATTCTTAGGTCCCCTTCACCTAGACCTCAATTTACCTATGGTTCTGAGCTTCTAACTATAGGAATTTACCACTTAGCCAAGACCCTGTCTTGGACTTCTGCCCTGAAACTTCCAGGCCCACTTCCAACTCTCTTTTCCTCCCCAACCTTCCCCTTACCTCTACTGTGGTCCTGGCCTTGGACCCATCTCTCACCTGTGGAATGTAGGCAGTATTTCTAATGCACGTCTTGATGAGTATTTTCCTATAAAACTTACCTTCCTACCACTTAACGCCATTTAAATGTTTTTCTTCAAAGATACACAATATTGAATTAATGCTCTTTCAGAAACAACAAAACTATTGTACTCTCTCTCCCCCATTCTTAAGTACAAGTGTTTGGATTGTAAAGTGATTGAACCACACTCCATTCTCTCTTATTAATGGAAAATTGGTGATAAATTGCTGAGGCGTGACTAGCTCATTTCCCAGCACAGCTGCAGATGCTTTATGCTGGGCTCACTTTCGATTTCTCAGAACGAATGGAGAAAACTCTGTAGAGCTGACACCTTTCCAAAGGGTACCCAGCATCAGTCCCTAGAGATGACGGATTGAAGGTAGCGCCACCTTTAGCCAAGGCTGTTTTCTTGTTTGTCTTTATCATCTTATGGTTTGGTGGATTCAGCTGCAAACTTTGAGAAGGCGGGTATTAAACATTTTCTTTTTTAAACAAAATCATTCTAAAAACCAATCTAGTGGAGGACCTTCAAGATGGCAGAAGAATAGGACGTGGAGATTACCTTCCTCCCCACAAATACATCAAAAATACATTTACATGTGGAACAACTCTTACAGAACACCTACTGAATGCTGGCAGAAGATCTCAGACTTCCCAAAAGGCAAGAAAACCCCCATGTACCTGACCGTGTGGCTGACATGGTCTTGGTGCTCTGGCCGGGTGTCAGGCCTGAGCCTCTGAGGTGGTAGAGCAGAGTTCAGGACACTGGTCCACCAGAGACCTCCCAGCCCCTCATAATATCAACTGGTGAGAACTCTCCCAGAGGTCTCAGCCTCAAATCTAAGATCCAGCTCCACTCAATGACCAGCAAGCTACAGTGCTGGACACACCATGCCAAACAACTAGCAAGACAGGAACACAACCCCACCCATTAGCACAGAGGCTGCCTAAAATCATAATAAGTTCACAGACACCCCAAAACACACCACCAGATGCGGTCCTGCCCACCAGAAAGACAAGATCCAGCCTCATCCACCAGAATACAGGCACCAGTCACTTCCACCAGGAAGCCTACACATCCCACTGAAGCAACCTTACCCACTGGGGGCAGACACCAAAAACAACGGGAACTACGAACATGCAGCCTGTGAAAAGGAGACCACAAACACAGTAAGTTAAGCAAAATGAGAAGACATAGAAATACACAGCAGATGAAGGAGCAAGGTAAAAACCCACCAGACCTAACAAATGAAGAGGAAATAGACAGTCTACCTGAAAAAGAATTCAGAGTAATGATAGTAAAGATGATCCAAAATCTTGGAAATAGAATGGAGAAAAATACAACAAACGTTTAACAAGGACCTAGAAGAACTAAAGAGCAAACAAACAATGATGAACAACACAATAAAGGAAATTAAAAATTCTCTACAAGGAATCAATAGCAGAATAACTGAGGCAGAAGAACGGATAAGTGACCTGGAAGATAAAATAGTGGAAATAACTACTGCAGAGCAGAATAAAGAAAAAAGAATGAAAATAATTGAGGACAGTCTCAGAGACCACTGAGACAACATTAAACACATCAACATTCGAATCATAGGGGTCCCAGAAGAAGAAAAGAAAAAGAAAGGGACTGAGAAAATATTTGAAGAGATTATAGCTGAGAACTTCCTTAATATGGGAAAAGAAATAGTTAATCAAGTCCAGGAAGCACAGAGAGTCCCATACAGGATAAATACAAGGAGAAACACTCCAAGACACATAATAATCAAACCATCAAAAATTAAATATAAAGAAAAAATATTAAAGGGAGCAAGGGAAAAACAACAAATAACATACAAGGGAATTCCCATAATGTTAACAGCTGACCTTTCAGCAGAAACTCTGCAAGCCAGAAGGGAGTGGCAGGACATATTTAAAATGATGAAAGGGAAAAACCTACAACCAAGATTACTCTACAAAGCAAGGATCTCATTCAGATTCGACAGAGAAATTAAAACCTTTACAGACAAGCAAAAGCTAAGAGAATTCAGCACCACCAAACCAGCATTACAACAAATGCTAAAGGAACTTCTCTAGGCAGGAAATACAAGAGAAGGAAAAGACCTACAATAACAAACCCAAACCAATGAAGAAAATGGTAATAGGAACATACATATCTATAACTACCTTAAATGTAAATGGATTAAATGCTCCACCAAAAGACATAGACTGGCTGAATGGATACAAAAACAAGAACTGTATATATGCTGTCTACAAGAGACCCACTTCAGACCTAGGGACACATACAGACTGAAAGTGAGGAGATGGAAAAAGATATTCCATGCAAATGGAAATCAAAAGAAAGCTGGAGTAGCAATTCTCATATCAGACGAAATACACTTTAAAATAAACACTTACAAGAGACAAAGAAAAACAGTACATACTGATCAAGGGATCAATCCAAGAAGATATAACAATTGTAAATATTTATGCATGCAACATAAGAGCACCTCAGTACATAAGGCAAATGCTAACAGCCATAAAAGGGGAAATCGACAGTAACACAATCATAGTCGGGAACTTTAACACCCCACTTTCACCAATGGACAGATCATCCAAAATGAAAATAAATAAGGAAACACAAGCTTTAAATGATACATTAAACAAGGTGGACTTAATTGATATTTATAGGGCATTCCACCCCAAAACAACAGAATACACTTTCTTCTCAACTGCTCATGGAACATTCTCCAGGATAGATCATATCTTGGGTCACAAATCAAGCCTTGGTAAATTTAAGAAAATTGAAATCATATCAAGTATCTTTTCTGACCACAATGCTATGAGACTAGATATCAATTACAGGAAAAAAAATCTGTAAAAAATACAAACACATGGAAGCTAAACAATACACTACTTAATAACCAAGATATCACTGAAGAAATCAAAGAGGAAATAAAAAAATACCTACAAACAAATGACAATGAAAACATGATGACCCAAAACCTATGGGATGTAGCAAAAGCAGTTCTGTATGCAGAAAACTATAAGACACTGATGAAAAATTAAATATGATACAAACAGATGGAGAGATATGCCATGTTCTTGGATTGGAAGAATCAACATTGTGAAAATGCCTATACTACCCAAAGCAATCTACAGATTCAATGCAATCCAAATCAAAGTACCAATGGCATTTTCCATGGAACTAGAACAAAAATTTTCACAATTTGTATGGAAACACAAAAGAACCCGAATAGCCAAAGCAATATTGAGAAAGAAAAACGGAGCTGGAGGAATCAACCTCCCTGACTTCAGACTATACTACAAAGCTACGGTAATCAAGACAGTATGGTACTGGCACAAAAACAAATATAGATCAATGGAAAAGGATAGAAAGCCCAGAGATAAACCCATGCACATATGGTCACCTTATCTTTGATAAAGGAGGCAAGAATATACAATGGAGAAAAGACAGCCTCTTCAATAAGGGGTGCTGGGAACACTGAACAGCTACATGTAAAAGAATGAAATTAGAACACTTCCTAACACCATACACAAAAATAAACTCAAAATGGGTTAAAGACCTAAATGTAAGGCCAGACACTATAAAACTCTTAGAGGAAAACATAGGCAGAACACTCTATGACAGAAATCACAGCAAGATCCTTTTTGACCCCCCTCCTAGAGAAATGGAAATAAAAACACAAATAAACAAATGGGACCTAATGAAACTTAAAAGCTTTTGCACAGGAAAGGAAACCATAAACAAGACAAAAAGACAACCCTCAGAATGGGAGAAAATATTTGCAGACAAAGCAACTGACAAAGGGTTAATCTCCAAAATATACAAGCAGCTCATGCAGCTCAATATCAAAAAAACAAACAACCCAATCCAAAAATGGGCAGAAGACCTAAACAGACATTTCTCCAAAGAAGATATACAGATTGCCATCAAACACATGAAAGGATGCTTAACATCACTAATCATTAGAGAAATGCAAATCAAAACTACAATGAGGTGTCACCTCACACAGGTCAGAATGGCCATCATCAAAAAATCTACAAACAGTAAATGGTGGAGACGGTGTGGAGAAAAGGGAACCCTCTTGCACTGTTGGTGGGAATGTAAATTGATAGAGCCACTATGGAGAACAGTATGGAGGTTCCTTGAAAAACTAAAAATAGAACTACCATACAACCCAACAATCCCACTACTGGGCATATACCCAGAGAAAACCATAATTCAAAAAGCGTCATGTACCACAGTGTTCATTACAGCTCTATTTACCAAAGCCAGGACATGGAAGCAACCTAAGTGTCCATCGACTGATGAATGGATAAAGAAGATGTGGCACATATATACAATGGAATATTACTCAGCCATAAAAAGAAACGAAACTGAGTTATTTGTAGTGAGGTGGATGGACCTACAGTCTGTCATACAGAGTGAAGTAAGTCAGAAAGAGAAAAACAAATATAGTATGCTAACACATATATATGGAATCTAAAAAAAAGAAAAATGATTCTGAAGAACCTAGGGGCAGGACAGGAATAAAGACGCAGATGTAGAGATGGACTTGAGGAGATAGGAAGGGAGAATGGTAAGCTGGGACAAAGTTAGAGAGTGGCATGGACATATATACACTACCAAATGTAAAATAGATAGCTAGTGGGAAGCAGCTGCATAGCAGAGGGAGATCAGCTGGGTGCTTTGTGACTACCTAGAGGGGTGGGATAGGGAAGGTGGGAGGGAGATGCAAGAGGGAGGGGATATGGGGATATATGTATGCGTATAGCTGACTCACTTTCTTATACAGCAGAAATTAACACACCAATGTAAAGCAATTATACTCCAATAAAGATGTTAAAAAAAAAAAAAAAACTACTGGAACTGATTTTCAAAATATGTTTATTTTGGGTCGAACTTTAGACTTTTCCAGCTCCATGACAACCTTATGCGTTGGTAAAAGTATTTATAATGGGTGCAAGGTACCATAAAAAATATTTTAAAAACTGATCTAAAACTCATACATGCCTTGGAAGTGCTCTGTATTTAATGCACAAATTCATAATAATACCTTATTCTAATTTTTGAAAGCACATTATATCTTACAAAACATCTTCACCCATAAATTCTCTATTTTAATCCTCAACCATCCAGGTGAAATATTTCTCAATGTTGCCATTTGGTACATGAAGAAGATGTTCTGATAGATTTATCGATGTGCCCAAGGACACAATCTATTACAAACGACACTTGAGCTCCTATCTTCTGACACCACACCTGGCATCCCAGTGGATATCCATCTTGATGCTTCCCAAGTCTTCCAGTTCACTCCATCTCCAATAAACTGCTATTTAGTTTAATCACTGATTACCTACAACTGAGTATCTATCTCACCAAAGGACCAACATTAGTGCTGGATATTTTAATACATGTATAAGATCTAATCCTTGGAACTTAAAGATTCTATGGCTTTTTAGAAATTGCTCTGATGTTTCTGTTATTTTTGCCACCAGGGTTGGCGCCCATTCTTGACTTGTATGGGGCCCCTTCTTCTGACTGCTGGGAATGCTGGCTGTTATTATCTCCCAGCAGTCCCTCTTCTCCTGAGAGAATTGCCTGTGGCTTCCAGGAGCTGCACCAGCTAGAAATGTCTGTAGGGTGTGACCTCTTTCTTTTACAATTTTAATATTTTGTATTTGAAGTATAGTTGATTTACAATGTTGTATAGCAAAGTGATTCAGTTACACATATACACGAACACACACACACACACACACACACACACACACACATATATATATTATATATATATATATAATATATTATATATACACACATTCTTTTCCATTATGGAAAAGAATTCATAGGATATTGAATATAGTTCCCTGTGCTATACAGTAGGACCTTGTTGTTTATCCATTCTCTATATAAAAGCTTACATCTGCTGATCCCAACCTCCCACTCAATCCCTCCCCCAACCCCCTCCCCCTTGGCAACCACCAGTCTGTTCTCTATGTCCGTGATTCTGTTTCTGTTTCATAGATAGGTTCATTTGTCTCTTGAGGCAGCTTTCAGCCAATGACAGAGTGATCGGGGTGCCACGCACATGTTAGAACTCCCTGTGGGGGTCAAGCTGAGACTAGACTTCACTTGAAATGACTTCCTTGCTTACCTTTTTCCCCTGTTCTTTCCTGCATTTCTCCCTCCCTGACTGGGTCCTCCTGAGAACTCTATCACTTGCCAACAATCCCCAACTCATGCTCTGCTCCTAGGGACCCTGACCTAAGACATCGTCTTTCTGGGGTTTTTACTCTCTTATTTACAGCTTCACGTCCATTTCATGTTGGTCCTTTCTACTGGCTTCTGCACCTACCTAATCACACAGTTGCTAACCATTTTAATAAATGGAGGAGAACTAGCAGCCTGGTGGCTTTAAGGTTTTGTGCTGAACCTACATCCTCCATATTGCATAAGGCACCTCAACTGGTTAAGCTGATAGGTCTGAAGAGTGAGGCTTGTCCTGCATTTCCTAAAATAGCAGAGCAGTAACTGTACTAATTTTAGATAAGGACACAAAATGCCTGGGGATGTAAAGATGTGATTTTTTTTCCCCTTACAAGATCAAATTATATGAAAAAGTTTGTAGTAAGCACAGGAGAAGTTAAGTATGTCATGATTTTCACTTGAAGTGAAGTCAAGGGAGCGGCTGGGGACCTGATGTTGGGTATCCCTCTCCAGTGTCCTGAGGCTACAGACTGGCACCGTGTGGGAGGGTCTCGTATCCACGGCCACTGTGTGTTGAGTGGGGAGTGAATGCCAGAGTCTATGCTCTGAGGAAAAGTACAAAGAGTAAACTGGAAAACCAAGCCCAAAATTGGTAGTTTATCAAGGAGGCAGCGGTCACCAGGTGAGGAGTGAGGGCAGAGCCAGCCATGAGATAAGAAGAGAGGAGTCATCGTAATGGGGAAGGAGCTCAGTCAGGGCCGGATGGGGTGCTTGTTGACATCTTTTATGTATTTCAGAAAAAAGTTTGCTTGGCAGACATGACCAAAGGGAATGATTTACACTAAGCACATATATTATGAGATGGACAGAATTGCCTAACATTTAATAATTCTGTGAAGTGTGCACAATTATAGTCTCATATTCCAGTAAAGGAAACCAGACTCGAAGTTAGATGACTAGCGTGAGGTCACACAGCAGCAAAGGGTAGGGAACTAGGGCTCAAACAGGGCTGATTCTGAACCATTTACTATAGGCTCGGCTTCCTCCCGCAGCCCCTCCTCACCCCATGCCAACTATTCTTCTGCTCTGTAATCTCACTATATCCCTCTGAAATGTAGATAATTTCTCCATTTTACAGAGTTGGAAATCTGAGACTCAGTAATGTCACTCATACCACACAGATAATCTTAGATCTATTTTTTCCTATCCATAATGGTTGTTATGGAAATGTTCAATAAGAAGTTCTGAACACCTGTTATATGAAGAGTTGTTTCCTTTGCATAGTGTCAAGTTGAGCTTCTTTTTTGCTTGTTCTCAGTCTTTCCCTTTTTGTAAGCTTTGAAAGACACTTTCTAGCCAGGGCATAGCTGGAATTAGTGGGCGTGTCCTGGTCCAGTGACTCAGTAGTGATCATGATTTGGCTGTTTTTGTTATGGTTGCTCTCAGCTTCCCCTTTTCCCATCCAGAGAACAGACATTTCTTAAGTGTGTTCTCCTTTGGCTCCTCCATCTTTCCCTTCATTGATTGTGTTGTCTTCATTGACTGTCTTCCAGTCTTACTCAGGTCTAAGGTAGAACCACCATGATCGTACCACAACCCTCCTGACTCCGAACGAACCTCCCTTGATCATCCCCTTGGGCTTAACCAGCTGCTTTTCATCACTGCTCACAGCAGTAGACAACTTACTGGAACAATCATCACTCACTAATCCCTCCATGTCCCATTTGGTATAATACCATTATCTCTCTAGATGCATGCAACATATGTGATTGTGTGTCAATACATCATTCCTACCAACACATATACGTAGCATATTATTTTGTACTAGGAAAAGTTTCCTGGAGGTCACCATGGGTTCAATCTCCCCATTTTATAGATGAGGAACTGAAGCCCAGAGTTGTGACTTTGCCTAGGGTCACACAATTACACAATTAGTAGAAGAGCTAGGACCAGAACCCATCCTCCTTCTCCCCCTCACTCTCCTCCCCTCCCCCCCTCCCCTCACCCTTCCCCTCTCCCCTCCTCCTCTCCCCCCTCCCCCTCCCCTCCCGCTCCTCCCCTCCCCCTCCTCCTCCCCTCCCCTCCCTTTCCCCCTCTTCTTCCCCCTCCCTCTCCTCCTCCTTCCCCTCTCCCTCCTCCTCCTCCCCCTCTCCCTCCCCTCCCCCTCATCCTCCTCCTCATCATCAGTCTATTTTCCCACAACTCCACTGCCACTCAAAAATACCAGGAATTCACAACATGTGCCATGATGTATTTTCAGGAGTTCATGTTAGCATGAAGAATGTATTAGGGCTGCTTCCCCAGAAGCAGACCCTACAGTAAGGATTTGGGTAAAAGTGATTCACTGAAAATGTGCTCCCAGGAGAAACCAGAGAGGGTAGAGAAGAAGCAGGTCAGGGAAGAAGGAGCCAAGCAAGCGTGTGACTCCAGGCACAGCTGCACCTCACCTGGTCCTGTAGGGATCTCAGAAGTGCAAAGATTACACTCCATAGTAAATTACACCTCCCTGCTCAAGACCACGGAGCTGGGCTTTCATGCCCTTTTATCAGTCAGTCCTCTCAGAAGACATGAACTTCTGATGTTTTTGTGCATACAGTGGCTCCAGGAGCCCACGAGAAGACCTCTGAAGGAAGCTGCAGGCCCAAGGTGTTAGAAGTAAAGACACAAGAGGCTGGTGTCAGGCCCTTGGCTGACTGCCAACAGTGTACGCTACAGAGAATTAGGTCATGGAAGTGACGCAGGGTCCCAAACCTTTCCCAGCCACCTGGGCCTTCTGTGTCTTTGTGCCAGACACTCCTTACCTGTATCTCTACTGGCTGCCTCCTGCATCCTCCATGTCTCAGTTCCCTTCAAAGAGGCCTTCTGTGCCCACCCTATCTAACATAGGTCCCATGTCCACCCATCACTCTCTATCCGATGGCCCGACTTTATTGTCTTTGGTGCACTTCTTTCTCCCTAAATTTATCTGTTTCCAAGTTTAATAGCTCTCTGCTCAATATAAGCTCCACAAGGCCTGAGATTTCATCCTTCTTTTTACCATTTTCTCTTCAATCCTAAGAAGAATGCTTGGCACAGAGTAGGTATTTCATGTATATTTGTTGAATAGTAATGGATGGATGGAAAAAAACACCAATTGTGAAGTGTCTGTAGAGAATTGTGGAGCTATTCTGAGGTTCTGGCAGTAGGTATTCTGGCTCACAGAATTCGTTGTTATTCTCCTCTTATCAATATGCAAGGGAATAGATATGAAGGATTGCATCAAAGTTCAATCTATAGTCTTCCAAATTATTGTAGATAATATTAGCCTTAATGGGTATATTTTACAGTGGTGAAATGCTTCCAGAAAGTTTTTGAAGAAAATTATGGCGTTGAAGGGAGCCTTTTAGTTCTTTGATACATTATGCCACTCAATGGAATATAATAGCTTCTCTTTTTCCCCCAGAAGACATGTGCATTTCATTATATGTCATTATCTGATATATGTTTGGCATAAAAGGCACTTTTCCCTTTTTCTTTCTTTTTTAAAAAATTTTTGCATGGGATGCATATGGTAGAAAATTTCCATGAGTTGGTATCATATTCTGCTCTACAATATATCTCAGTTGGGAATAGCCCAGCCACCCCCGCCTTTTTTTCTACTCTGGTGTAGGGAATATATTGATTTATTACATCGTTTTTATTCTTTTCTTCAGATCAGAAAGTGGCCTAGGCATTCAGACAGCACAAATCTCTCCCCCTGCACCAATATTTTTTCCCTTTAGCCAAATACCATTTCCCTGAGCAGCAATTTAGTCATTACCCCATGATATAAAAGAAATGTAAAATCTGTCACAAGGAAGATGATGTGACACAGACAGGGATCCTCTGGGAGGTTTAACCAGCTTTTCCACAAGATTGAAATGACTGAGACACTATGTTCAGATTCATAATTAAATTTATTCTTTTTTATGTGCGTGTGTTCTTCTTTACTATGGAGAGAATGAGAATGAGAAAATGTGGCTCTGGCTATGGACTAAGGACAGGAATCAGTGCTAACCTTAAAAATAGCAGCTTAAACATACGGGTTGTGCTTTAATTTAAGTTCCAAGGCACTCAATGTAAAGCATCAAACTAGAGCTGTGACTTCAGGTTTGGGCTAATAATAGAGGGCTAATATAATCCCTGGGAGAATTGTAATTACCTTTTAAATGTCTCTCTTCTGTGCTAGGCAAGATTTGCAGCTGTGTCTGGCCTCTTCACTGCAGTGTTGGCACATGTAGGCACTTAATAAATATTTGTTGAAATTAGAAATAGATATGAGAGGAGAGCGGGGGGGAAGGGGAGGGGAGTGGGGGGGGGAAGGGGAAGAGAGTGAGGGGAGAGGGAGAGACTTCTGAAACAGGTACACCAGAGGCTTGGTACCATGAGAATAACCCTACACCCACTACATAGTGAAGAAGTGCAAAAAACAAGGGAAGCAACTTGGAGGAGCAAAAGTCAGAAGATGCTGGGTAATCAGGAAGAAAGCAAATAGACTGGGAATGTATAAGATGTACAACACTGCATAATTATCCCCATTCTTCACCCCTCCCTATATCCATTCTTTCTGCCATATGACTGCAGTGTTCTGTCCATTGTGGGGTTCCCATGGACTAAGCCACGTGCTTTTCTTTGGTCAATAAAATGATGGATCAGAGATGTGCTGAGGGTATGTGGGATTTCTGATAATTTTTTAATGGGTTCCCTGTCTATACAGACAGTTTGATTTTAAAATGTGTTATAAAATTAATAGGTCCATCTGACATGTATAGTGATATATTGATGAAGATTTATAATAATAGGTAGAGAAGAGGTACTTATGTATTTGATTGTTGCCCAATCAGTGCTTAGGAAGAGTCTGCATAATCTAGGTTATCACCGCTTTCTCTTCAGGTCCAGGAATCATCTCTTCATGTTCTTTATTGTTATATGCCCCATTCTGGGCTAGTTTTGTATTTCTCCCTGCAAAAAAAAAAAAAAAAAGTAAAAACTCTGTTATTACTCAGAGAACCACGAAGAACCAGATTTCTTCAGAATCTATTTGTATAATAACATTTTGAAACAATATAGACACTTTTTGACTCTGCAGTTCCCTAATACCATGTATTTCCTGGTGGTGACTTCATCACTAATGACGTTGCAGCATCCATTGTACCACTGTAAGTACTGGATTCCAGTGAGTCTTTCAAAGGTCATTGCTGTGCTTCATTGAAGACGACCACAATTGTAAGTCTTACTTAGACTATACAGGGAAATATACATGATAATTGTTTTCTGATCATGTTAAATTTATGATTTGGAATTTGATAGATTAAAATTTGAACAACACATCTTCTAACCATTTCTTCTCTTAAGCTCTTGAGGCCATAATCATTATTTCTAGAATGTTATCTCCTACCAGCAGGAAGGCTAGGTGAGGGACCCATAGGTGGAGCACATAGCATGGTCCCAAGAGCAAAAAATGTCCATCCCTTGTGAGGCATGGCTTAACGCTTATTCAGGAAAGCATCACTCCACCACATGGATTGAAAGGTCCATTACATTGGAGACCAACGGTCAGCAAACCCTTTGGAGAATATAGGTGTGGCCAACTCCAGAGACCTTCTTCACACAAGGCATGGAGCCGGAGGGGGGAGCAGGGGAACCACGCTGGGGACTAGCGACAGAGAGTTCACTAGGTAGAGGATGGCTCTGCCACACCCATCGCTTTCAGGTGCTTCAGCTGCCAGAGGCCCCATGATCAGAATGCAAATGGATGAGCACTGATCAAGCCCAAGGGTAGCTGTTGATTGTTAGCAGCCAGGAGCCCTGGTCTTGTCCTGTGTCTGAGGTGAGTGAGATTCACCCAAATTTAGCAATTCAGCCCTGCTCTGGTGGCCCAAATTCATGCAGTCCCACAAAAGAAACGTTCTGATGGCCATTCAGAACAATTTGTTCATCACACCACCCTCCTAAAACCCCCAGGACACCTCCATGGGCAGGAGTCCTAGGGATCTTAGGGACATCTGGTCAACACCATGGACTAAAGGATTAGAAAGTGCTGTGAAGGGAGAAACAATGACTAGGGTCTACATGGGTCCTGCCCTTTGCGAACTTGGCAGGTTTCTTAATACTTCTGTGTCTCCATTTCCCTGTCTATAAAATGGAGATAATAGCAATTCCTATTTTGATTATTTATTTTGGTGAGGACTAAATTAGTTATTTCATGCAAAGCTCTTAGAAAATTGCCTGCCACAAAATTTAAGAATTTGCTGTTTGTCTTGGGCTATTTACCATAACCCATGTCATGTTATACCTCCTGACATTTCCCTGTTGTGTTTGCCTCATTGAAATGCACAACCTCTCCATTTCACTGCAGGACAAACTTCTTGAATTCTTAGCCAGCACTAGGGTAGGAAATGTGAAGACTTCAGAACAAAGATATATCCTAAAACACATGTGTGTTGTGCTACCAGAAAGATGGAGACACACCAAAGCCTTTCCTCAGAAGATGTAGCTGATAGAAAATAGAAGTGACAGCTATTGTTCTAGGGCGAAAAAAAGATTGTAAAATGAGATTACAAATGATATTATGTTTCCCTTCATCTACCTCTGGTACTATTACTTCTAATGCTATTAGGACTTTTATTGCCATTTTTTTACCATCCAACAAATGTCAGGCACTGTACAAGATGTGTGTCATAGAAAGAAAATGAAGGAACAATGCTTTATGGTTCCAGCGAGAGAACAAAATTTCTAAATACTTTCAGAGTCTCCGAAGAAATCTCAGTGTAATTTTCATTGAGAAAAGGGTCCCTGGGTTATCTGGAAAATACGATTTAAAAACTTATATATCCCCAAAGCAATGATGTATGTATAATTTAAAAATATTTTCTTTAATATAGCAAATGCAAACTGGGTGACCGATGTATATCTGGACAATTCTTTTATACGGAATTGTTACGATTAGCCAGTTAAGGAGCAGATGAAAGTAACCAGTGAAAAGGCCTCTGGTCCTTGAGTCAGAAGATTCGGCTCTTTTTTACACTAGCTGGGCATATTACCTCAATTCTTGCAATTGCAAAATAAGAATGTTGAAATAAGCAGAATCAGCCTGTGATTGTCTGCTTTCAGTAAACACTAGGAATATTATTGTTGGCATGTTTGTGGTAAATCCAACAATGTTACTCCATTCTTAGATATCATAATGGCGTCTGTCTTACACACACACACACACACACACACACACACACACATAATTCCTATTACTACTAGTCAGAATAATTGATTATGATCCAGTGGGTCTTTGGGAGAATGATTCCCATTGATCATATTCTCATTCTTTTAACAGAAAGCCTAATTTTTAAAGATCTTAGAGCAGTTTTGACTCTTGTTAATTCATGCTGAGGCAAAGAAAAGTACAAAATGCAAAGGAATGTTTGACCAAAAAGCATGTGAAAACATGCTAATACTCACTAGTAATTATGGGGATAAAATTAAAACTGTAGTATAGTTTAGTATATGGTATGGTATTGTATAGTAAGGTATAGTTTCACAACCATCTTATTGGCAAAGTCATTAAATCTAATAATATCAAGTGTTAGGGGAATGTGGGAAACCATTATTGATGGGAGTGTAAATTGGTTCAACTACATTGGGGAAATATCTAGCAATATCAAGTGTATCAGTTATCTCTTCCTACAATAATACTGTGTAACAAACCACCCCCCAAATTTAGTGTTTTAAACTAAGAACCATTTATTGCTTCTGATGGGCTCACTCAGGCATCTGTGGTCAGTTGTAGGTCAGCTAGAAAAGTCTAACAAGTCTTGACAAGTCACATGGTTGGTTTGGGGCTGGCTAAAGGCTGGTCTAGAATGGCTGATGAGATGCCTGGGTTCTCCTCCACATGTCTCTTATGGGTGTCTGTTCTACCCTCCAGCAGGCTAGGCACATTCTCTTGGAAGTCTCAGAGAAGCAAGAGTGAGCAAGTTTAATCATGCAAGGATGCAAGCAGAAATGCACACTTTTCAAGCCTATGCTTGCATCACATTCACTGCCATCCAACTAGCCAAAGCACATCACATAGCCAAGTTCAGGGTTACGCTATTATAAGAAAAAGTGTGTGGATAGAGGAAGGCCATTAAATGGGGCTATTCATCCAATCTATCTGACTCATCAAGTTGCATGGAAGATTCCTATCCTATGACCCAACAATTCCATTCATAAATCTCTGACCTATATGTTCAAGGAGACATGTATAGGTCTATTGATTATGATACAGTTTGTAATTATAAAAAGAAATTGGAAAGGCCCTACACGTCCGCCAAGAGAAATGTTAAAAATTTGATAGTCATACAACAGATACCATGACAGAGCAAAAATGAGTTAACTAGATCTATAACTTGCACAAGATATGAATCTTCAAAACCAAATATTAAGTAAAGAAAGCAAGTCGAGGAAGGATATGTAGAGAATAATATTATTTATGAAAATTAAAGTAACAGAAACACAGCATGAAAGTGATTCTTTGTTTATGGAAACATATGCAGTAAAATACCAACTTATGTGGTTCCCTCTGGGAAGGTGGAAGAGAGGAAGAGAAGCAGCAAGAGAGGGAGAGGAAATGGAAAAGGGCTGGATTCTGCTGTGCCTGAATTATGTCTTTAAGGAATTGGTAATAGAAATATGGGTCTGGTATACTTTTCTTAATTGTGAAATAATTCATAATATTAAAAAAATTCTAAGAGAAATATTCTGTACACATGAAACATACAGAGTTCTATCTAGGAAAGCATGAAGAACTCTTTTACCCATCTAAGAAAGAAGTCTATATATGAGTTACTGAATGGACCAATGCAAATAAACTGACATTTTCTTGGGATGACATGAAAGCAGGGTTGGTGATGTAAGCAAGAATCCCAGTGAACAGAACCCAAGGAGGCTTCTGTACAGTACTCAAGCAAATTGTCAAAGCAGACCAGCCTCTATTAATCAAAACCAAGAGAGGGTCCACTTACAGATAAAGTGAGTATAAGAAAATATCTCTGTGGAGGTATTGTCACCCACACAACAATGGCAATAAAAACTTTTCATGTGCATATCCTTAACTCAGTCTTGTTTGGTGGCTCCATTTCATGGAATGGTCCTGAAATAGACCAGGGATAGAAGGAGAAAATGGAACCCTCAGAACCCATTGGCCAGTGTTACTCCAAGGGTGGTCCATGAACCAGGAACACAGGCATCATCTTGGAGCTTGAGAGAAATGCAGATTCTCGGGCCCTGCTCCAGACCTTCTGAATCAAGATACCTGGGGGTGGAGCCCAGCAATCACTGTTTTAACCAGCCCTCCAGTTGACTCCAGTGCATACCCAACTTTGAAAAGCACGGCCACAACCTCTTTTAAAATAATTAACAGTTACTGGCATCTAAGCAATGACTTGTAATTACTCCAGTCTCACTGCGAAATGTTTACAGGAGGTTTCCATGAGACTACGATGAGAAATGGGGCAGCTAAAGCAGGAATTTCAGCTCTTATTGTACTGAAATATATTTATTATTACACTAGTCATCTTAGTACAATACGAAAATTGGGAACTGAAGAACTAAGAAGGCAACTGAAAAATATATCTATTCACACTTTTTATTTTCCACACTTTGAACATCTTTATACCTTGTATATTGCTTTTTGATTAAAAAAAAAATTATATAGCTCTCTTTTGATATATATCAAACACATCACTATCTATTCCACAGAGATTTCTAACAGAAGGATGAACTGTTCAGCTTCAAATCATATTTTTATTTGCCTTGATGAAATAAAATGCCTGTGGAATTTAATGGGATGCTATAGAAAACTACTTTAACTTTTATTCTAGTGGTCACATCTATAAAAGTGGTCACTAAAAAAAAGTGCTAAAACACTTTTGTGTTCTATTACTATTGATATTCATATATTAATATATCCCAGCCACCATTCTATGTTTTAAGGATAAATTAGTAATAAACCAGTGCAGCTGCTGATTTCATGGGGCTTACAAGCTGGATTGGAGTTGGGGACACAGACAAAAAATCAACAATTTTATAATATGTTGTAGAGAGTGCAAAGGCCCTGAGGCAGGAGCATGCTGGGGTTTTGGAGAAATAACCATTAGGCCAACTTGGCTGAAGCTGAGTAAGAGAAGATAGTAGCCGAGGTAAGTTACATAAACCTAGTCGATTTGGCAATGTGAGAGCAATCAGCTCTTCCCATGCCAAAAGAGATTTTGGAGCATTATCCAGAATCAAGCAACTTCATTTCCTATGCTCTATGCAAATTATGCAGCTGAAACCAAAATGCAATTAAGAGGACAGTTTGCTCTCCTGTCAGTAATGATGAACTCTTTATATGCTGCCTGGGATGTAACGTTGCCTGCACAGTTGGGCAAGCCAGGAAGAGAATGCCAGTGCTGTTAAATGGTGCCTTCTTCCCGTCTGTTAGGAGAGCTCTCTTGCTCCTCTGCCATCATTTTGTTGCAGTTTAGAAACATGTTTCTATCTGGGCCAAGGCTCCGGGCAAGGTGGGAGTACAAGGTTGTAAAAATGAGTTATAAGTCCCTTTATTTTTTAACCTGGGATGATCCTTTGAATTTTGGTGAAATCCCTCTTACTTCGTATATTGAATTCCTAGACTACTCTTCAACACAAGGTGAAATGTTTAGAAATTCTTTGGACAGTAGTAACTAGGAGAGGGCAAGCTTGTGTCACAATGTGTCTGCAGCTCTTGCGAATCTTGGGAAGGGCCGTGACTTCTTTCAGCTGAACCTTCTTTCAGCTTCTAGAATCTGTCAGGTCCCCTGCTGCCACAGGGCCTTTGCATGTGCTGTTTTTTTCTGCTTGGATGTACATTGGGATGACCTGGAGATGCCCAGACCACACCACAGACACATTAAATCAGGATCTCCGAGATGGGATCCAGGCATCGGTACCTTTTAATGTTTCCCAGGAGATTCTAGTGTTCACCCCAGCCTAAGAGCCCCTGTCCCAGTACTTTGTTTCTCAGCCTGCCTCGCAATCCCACTTCACACCTACTCCTCTTTGCCTTCCTTTGCTTAATAATCCTCCCTCAGAGACACAATTCCTGACATTTCCTTGCCCCGACCCTAAGTCAAATCGCCTTCTGGTGCATGTACCTCTTCTCTGGAAACTCTTTTCATGGTAGTTATTTTACATTTCTTTGTGACATTATTTGTTTAATATTTTTCTTCTCCCTCTTTTTATTTTATTATTATTATTATTATTGGCTGTGCCACGCAGTGGCTTGCAGGATCTTAGTTCCTTGACCAGGGATTGAAGCCGCTTCCTCAACAGTGAAAGCACAGAGTCCTAACCACTGGACCACCAGGGAATCCCCTCTTCTCCCTCTTTTTAAAATACTCTTTAAAAGACTCATTTACTAAGACACTCAACGCTTGCAAGCCTGGTATCTTCATGATGGACAAGACTGATGACTGGGTCTGACTTAAATTCTTAACCTATTTTTTTTTTTTTTTCTGAATTAATCAAATGACCTTTGTAAGCAAACCAAACCTGTGCAGATCAAGGTCATTTCCAGCAAATTTATCTTCCCCAAACAGAATTTTATGGTTCAAACTAAAGCCATTAAGAGGGCGCCCTGAAATATGAGAGGCAGCCCAAGGATCTAAGAGTTAAGAAAGTGCTTATTTCCTGTCAGACAGCTTTTGTGAAAATGAACCTTGCCTTATGTGCAGGAAAACATTTGGTGTTTAAAAGATGTATCTCCTTCTCTTGACTATGAGCTCCATGAAGGAAGTGACTATGTCTGATTTTGTTTACCATTAAATAAATCCTCAGGGCCGAGCACGTGGCACCCAGTAAACATTCAATAACTGTGTTGAATGGGTGAACAGGAAAGAAGAAAACTATTCGAGGAGTTTATTTTTCAGCTGATTTTTCCAATTCAGTTGGCGGGGGCGGGGGGGGGGCAGGCGGAAAAAAAGCAGTGATTCTCATTCCTGAGTGAATATTAGCATCACCTAGAATAGGAGGTGTTGAAAAATACTGATGCCTAGACCCCAACCCAGACCAACCAAAAAAACCCAGACTCTTGGAGGTTAGGGCATTGGTGTATTAGTTTTCTATTACACTTGATATATTACATGCTTAATTACCAGATTAATTTAGCAGCTTAAAACAACGAATTTACTATCTCACAGTTTCTGTAGGTCAGAAGTTCAGATGCATAGTGGCTGGGTTCTCGGCTCATGTTATCAGCTGAAGTCAGTTTGTTGGCCGGGGCTGGAGTTCTCCTTGTGGCTCTTGATCTCTTGCAAGCTCACTGGTTATCGGCAGAATTCATTTCCTTGTGGTGATAGGACTGGGGTTCCTGTTGTCTTCTAGCTTTTGGCCTGGGATCACTCTCAGATTCAGGAGGCCAATCTGAGTTCCTTGTCACCTGGACCCCTCCATCTCAGCAAAAGAGAACCTCCTTGGTGTCAATGCCCTTCATGCTTCAAATCCCTCTGACTTCTCTCCTGTGACCAGCTGGACAAAACTCTGCTTCTAAAGGGTCTATCCAGATAATCTCGCTTTCTTCTTTTCTTCTGGTGTTTTTTTTTCGCTTCTCATTTTAAAAAATTGAAATACAGTTGACATACAACATCATGTAAGTTTAAGGTGTACAACATATTATTTTGATACCTTTATATTGCAACATGATTGGCATTGTAGCATAACTAACAGATCATTTCCCTTTCTTAAAGCCAACTGTGGTATATAGTATAAAACTAATCACAAAAATGAAAGCCATCAAACTCAGTCCTAGAGATTATGCAGGGTGTGTAAACTAGGGATGGGGGTCCAGGAAACCTTGGGGCCACCTTAGAGTTTTGCCTACCATGATTGGTATTAAACAACTCCCCAGCTGAAAGTGAGAAACACTGGACTAAATCTATCATATATTTCAAAGGACAATGTAAACGTGACCTTTATTTTTTTTTAATTTTTATTGAAGTATAGGTATAGTTGTTTTCCAGTATTGTGTTTCTGGTGTACAGCAAAGTGATTCAGATATATGTATATACACATACATATATATATACATATATATTCTTTTCCAGTATGGTTTATTAAAGGATATTGAAAATAGTTCCCTGTGCTATACAGTAGGACCATGTTGTTTATCTATTTTATGTATAGTAGTTTATATCTGTTAATCCCAAACTCCTAATTTATCCCTCCTCCACCCCCTTTCCCCTTTGGTAACCATAAGTTTATTTTCTATGTCTGTGAGTCTGTTTCTATTTTATAAATAAGTTCATTTGTATCATATTTTAGATTCTATATATAAGTTATATCATATGGTATTTTTCTGTCTGACTTATTTAGTATGATAATCTCTAGGTCCATCCATGTTGCTGCAAATGGCATTATTTCATTCTTTTTATGGCTGAGTAATATTCCATTTTGTGTGTGTGTGTGTGTGTGTGTGTGTGTGTGTGTGTATACATACCACATCCTCTTTATCCATTTATCTGTTGATGGACATTTAGGTTCTTCCATGTCTTGGCTATTGTAAATAGCACTATGAACCCTGGGGTGCATGAATCTTTGAATTAGAGTTTTCTCTGGATGTGTGCCCAGGAGTGGGATTGCTGGATCATATGGCAATTCTACTTTTAGTTTTTTAAAGAACCCCCATACTGTTTTCTATAGTGACTGAGCCAATTTACATTCCCACCAACAGTGTAGGAGGATTCTCTTTTCTCCACACCCTCTCCAGCATTTATTATTTGTAGACCAGAAGTGACCTTTAAACACAGTAGTTTTTTAAAGAAATACATCTTCTACTCATCAAAAATATCTCACCAATCAGGACATCAGTAGACTAACTATGGTGCAGTAGAGATTTACTTAAAGCCCAGTGTAACTCGCAGTAGATATACCATCTGAGAGAAGCACTGCCTGTAGGATTTAAACTACACCATTTCTGAAACCTAGTGTATCTGTCAGGGTTCCACCCAGTAACAGCTCACCCATATAGTTCAACTGAAGAGCCATTGGTGGAAAGATTAATTACAGAGATGTGGGTGGGGCTCAGGGAACAATGGAGGGACAGAGATGCACGCTGAGACCAGCAGTAGTGGGAGGTCATTACCACCTGTGGGGGGAATTGGTGTCTCTGGAATCCATGGAGAGCTGGAAGCACCCTGTAGATAGGAGGAGACCAGATATGGTAGCAGGAAGAGAGCAGGGAGAAATCCTCTGACTTTTCTCACCTCCCATTCTCTGATCTCCTGCCAGTACTTCCTAATGACCCAACCCAAGGGGAAGCCAGCTGCCCAGTGGGTCTGGGAGGAGCTGTCCAGAGGGAAGAGACCTCCTGGGGTACAAAGCAGGGCAGAGAATGGGAGAAGGTAACTGGCATAGGCAAATGGAGACTAACCATCACACCTTGAAATTGAAGTATTTTTTTTCAGATTGAGAAAATATATTTTGAAGATTAAAAAGAGGCATAACATGGGAATACTTTATGCCTTATAATTTACCAGAGTGGTTTCCTATATAGGTGGAGACTGACAGTTAAATCACTTACGCATCAATCCTGGGCCCCGGGGTTGCCTCCTCATTTCATTTTTAACTTTTCCAATTCCATGTAGATTAGCTAGCTGTAGGGAAATGAGGCTGGCACTGGAGGGGAGGTGGGGAAAGGGAAATTGAAGATGTATGTTTTTATTTTCAAGACCAATAATATTCATGCCTTTAAAATAGTATAAGCACAAAGTTATCATGTTAATAGAATGAGTAATTCTACTGATAAATTAGGACATTCCTAGGTCATATACCTCACACAAAATATGCATAATCTGTTTGATATATATGAGTAAAATGAAGATAAAACAGTATTTTTAGCATACAAGGACTTTGAATGTGTTTGTTCAAAGATTTATAGCATATGCAAATTTGAAACCTCCTTCCAGTGTTTTTGTGATTCTTTTTCGTTAAAATAAGAAAACCACCGAAGCAGCTGCCTGGATATTGTCCTAAATTTTATACTTTCTCTCTTTCTTGTTTTCACTTTCCCTTCTCCACACCTACATGTGTGTTTGTATCGCTCAAGTGTTATAAAAGTAATCTTGAACATTCTCTACTATCATCTTAAATTACCTAGTTGCATGTTATTGATATAACATTAATAAGTAATAAACAATATTTAAATTTAAAACTTATTATTAATATTTAAATTCAAGAATCCTGCCTCAGTAAACCTTTTAGTCTTGTCTCTTCCTAAAAAAAAAATCATAAAACAAAATTTAAAAACAAAGCAAAACAAAAAGTAAGTCATTGAAATGATAGGAAAGAATTATAACAGGAGAAGGGAGCATCAGCATCACTAAGGTGCTGCCAGATTTCTGAAGGCAGAAGGTAGCTGTAATCATGCCAACAGGTGATTTGAATGAGCTCAGAAGTTGGTAGTTGAATGTGGGGTTTTCATTCGGTGGCCTATGAAATCAGCTGATACAGAGAACAGAACTGGGAGAAGGGACAGAATGTAGTGGGTAGCTGATTTCTTTGCTAAATGCTTATAGAATAGCTTCTCCAGCCCTCTTTCAACCCTTGAGTGCAGTTGCAGAACTCATTCCCAGGATAAAGCCGGAGATTCTCTCTAAAGAAACAGAAGTTCTGGGCAGAGCTTGGGCATCCAGAACAGGGGTTAGTGCTCTAGATTAGGACCCATTTTATTATGCCATTTGGAGGAGAGGCAGGGCCTCTTGAATGCTCTCTTCTCAGGGAGTGAAAGAGAAGCCAGCCAGATGACATCCTCTCAACACATACACAGATTCACAGTGAGTCCTCTCCTTTAGTGTAGAAGCTGGTAAAGGCTGAGCACAGCTGCTGACACCATTAACCTAGTTCCTCAACAATAAATCACTGGATAACCAAGCAGCATGTCCAAGCATTTGAAGAAAACTGGCAATGCAAAGGAGAAAGAACAAGATGAGCCAAAAGACAAACGGACTCAAGGAGATACATAAAAAAATTAGGGAAAGGGATGCAAACTTAAGTTTAAGATCCAGAGGTATTTGAGGTGTTATTGCACCCATAAAGAGAGAAACGTTGTAAATTGAATTCATAATTGAATAAATTAAATCTGTTAGTAAAATAGCTAAAGAAGAAGGAAAAAACTCATCAGGCAAAGACATCTTCTCCAGAAAATTTTTCCTGATATATAAGAAAGAAATAATACAAATTTTATAGACTCTTCCAAAAGTAATACAAAAAACATTTTGCAGCTCATTTATTAGGCCAGAATAACTTTGATACCCAAACCTGGCAATTATATTCCAAGAAAATAAAAATAACAAGAATATATTACACAGAAATAGATGAAAAATCCTTTAAAACTTAGCAAACAATATATGTCAATATATGAAAAGGATCATGAGCAAGATAAGTTTATTCCAGGAATGCAAGGCTGGTTAAATACTAAAAAATCAATAAAAATATTTTATATTATTAACAGGATATAGGAGAAAATTAAAATCACCTCAATAGATCCAGAAAAAGCAGTTTATAAAATTCATTCATTTTATCACTTATGATTTAAAAAAATCCTTAGGGGACTTACCTGGCCCGCATGCCACAACTACTGAAGCCCACAGGCTTAGAGCCAGTGCTCCGCGACAAGAGAAGCCACTGCAATGAGAAGCACACATACCGCAACGAAGAGTAGCCCCTGCTCTCCACAACTAGAGAAAGCCTGCACACAGCAATGAAGACCCAACGCAGCCAAAAGTTAATTAATTAAAAAAAAAATGCAAGCTATAAAATTAAAAAAAAATTCCTTAGTAAACTAGGAATGACAGTAAGCTTTCTTAATCTAAACCTAGAGAAAAACCAAAGATCAGGTTTGAGACGAGAATGTCTGGTATCCCCACATATTTTCAACTTTTTACAAGAGGTCCTACCCACTGCAATAAGGCAAAAACATAAAAATATTACTAAAATTGGGAAAAGAAGAAATAAAATTGTCATTATTTGGAGACAACATGACAATTGTTTTGTTTATACAGAAATTCTAAAAGAATCTTTGGAAATAACATTTAATTTGGTCAGTGGATGGTGATCATTAAAATGATTGTGTTATGTAAAACAGCAGCAAATATTTAGAACATAAAATTAAAATACATGATACCATTTACAACAGCATCAAAAATATCAAATGCGGGACTTCCCTGGTGGCTCAGTGGTTAAGAATCTGCCTGCCAATGCAGGGGACCTGGGTTCGAGCCCTGGTCTGGGAAGATCCCACATGCCATGGAGCAACTAAGTCCATGTGCCACAACTACTGAGCCTGCGCTCTAGAGCCCACAAGCCACAACTACTGGGCCCATGTGCCACAACTACTACTGAAGCCCTCACGCCTAGAGCCCGTGCTCCACAAGAAAGAGAAGCCCCCAGGCACTGCAACGAAGAGTAGCCCCCGCTCACCGCAAGTAGAGAAAGCCTGCATGCAGCAACGGAGACCCAACACAGCCAAAAATAAAAATAAATAAATTAATTAAAAAATATATAAAATGCATAGAATAAGTCTAATTAAAATGTATAGGACCTCTACATAGAAAATTATAAGATATTATTGCTAGAAAATATGAAACTCAAAATGTATAATGATACTATTTTCACGAACAGTAAGAATTAATATTGTTAAGGCATCAGTTCTTCTCAAATGTATATATTCAATAAAATTTCAATCAAAATCATAGCAGGTTATCTTGTAGAAATTGGCAAGTGGATTCTAAAATGTATATGGAAAAGTGGGGGGTCAAGAATAACGAAAACAATCTTTAAAATATAGAGTTGGAAGACCTATACTACCAAATCTACCCACGCCATCAGTTTAAAGATACCGTAAATTAAGAATGGGTAGCATGGTGCCAGGGCTCACTGATA